>NW_026562044.1:0-7716 GCF_028858705.1 Grus americana
GCTCGGTCGCACGTCGGAGTTTTTGGCTGCCTAAAGGAGCGTGCAGCTCCAGGGTTAGTAGGGCTGTGAATGGGGCCATGGTAGAGGTTTCAGCAAAGATAACCATTCGGGGCTGGCAGGTTTCGCTGGGAGCAGGGCCCGGACATTTTGCAGTTTTGACGGCCAAATGCCGAGAAGGACAGCGAGCCGCTCGGTCGCACGTCGGAGTTTTTGGCTGCCTAAAGGAGCCTGCATCTCAGGGTTAGTAGGGCTGTGAATGGGGCCATGGTAGAGGTTTCAGAAAGACACACCATTCGGGGCTGGCAGGTTTCGCCTGGGAGCAGGGCCTGGACGTTTGCAGTTTTGAGGCTTGAATCTCGAAAATGGCTAGAGAGCTGCTCGGTCGCACGTCGGAGTTTTTGGATGCCTAAAGGAGCGTGCAGCTCAGGGTTAGTAGGGCTGTGAATGGGGCCATGGTAGAGGTTTCAGCAAAGCATAACCATTCGGGGCTGGCAGGTTTCGCCTGGGAGCAGGGCCCGGATATTTGCAGTTTTGACGGCAAATGCCGCCGAAGGACAGCGAGCCGCTCGGTCGCACGTCGGAGTTTTTGGCTGCCTAAAGGAGCCTGCATCTCAAGGTTAGTAAGGCTGTGAATGGGGCCATGGTAGAGGTTTCAGGAAAGACACAGCATTCGGGGCTGGCAGGTTTCGCCTGGGAGCAGGGCCCGGACGTTTGCAGTTTTGAGGCTTGAATCTCGAAAATGGCTAGAGAGCTGCTAAGACGCACGTCGGAGTTTTTGGATGCCTAAAGGAGCCTGCAGCTCCAGGGTTAGTAGGGCTGTGAATGGGGCCATGGTAGAGGTTTCAGTAAAGCATAACCATTCGGGGCTGGCAGGTTTCGCCTGGGAGCAGGCCCGGATATTTTGCAGTTTTGACGGCCAAATGCGCCGAAGGGACAGCGAGCCGCTCGGTCGCACGTCGGAGTTTTTGGCTGCCTAAAGGAGCCTGCATCTCAAGGGTTAGTAAGGCTGTGAATGGGGCCATGGTAGAGGTTTCAGGAAAGACACAGCATTCGGGGCTGGCAGGTTTCCTGGGAGCAGGGCCCGGACGTTTGCAGTTTTGAGGCTTGAATCTCGAAAATGGTAGAGAGCTGCTAAGTCGCACGTCGGAGTTTTTGGCTGCCTAAAGGAGCGTGCAGCTCCAGGGTTAGTAGGGCTGTGAATGGGGCCATGGTAGAGGTTTCAGCAAAGCATAACCATTCGGGGCTGGCAGGTTTCGCCTGGGAGCAGGCCCTGGACATTTTGCAGTTTTGACGGCCAAATGCCGCCGAAGGACAGCGAGCCGCTCGGTCGCACGTCGGAGTTTTTGGCTGCCTAAAGGAGCCTGCATCTCAAGGCTTAGTAAGGCTGTGAATGGGGCCATGGTAGAGGTTTCAGGAAAGACACGCATTCGGGGCTGGCAGGTTTCGCCTGGGAGCAGGGCCTGGATATTTGCAGTTTTGAGGCTTGAATCTGAAGATGGGAGCGAGCTGCTCGGTCGCACGTCGGAGTTTTTGGCTGCCTAAGGAGCGTGCAGCTCCAGGGTTAGTAGGGCTGTGAATGGGGCCATGGTAGAGGTTTCAGGAAAGACACAGCATTCGGGGCTGGCAGGTTTCGCCTGGGAGCAGGCCCCGGACGTTTTGCAGTTTTGAGGCCAAATCTCGAAATGGCTAGAGAGCTGCTCGGTCGCACGTCGGAGTTTTTGGCTGCCTAAAGGAGCTGCAGCTCCAGGGTTAGTAGGGCTGTGAATGGGGCCATGGTAGAGGTTTCAGCAAAGCATAACCATTCGGGGCTGGCAGGTTTCGCCTGGGAGCAGGCCCCGGAAATTTTGCAGTTTTGACGGCCAAATGCCGCCGAAGGACAGCGAGCCGCTCGGTCGCACGTCGGAGTTTTTGGCTGCCTAAAGGAGCCTGCATCTCAAGGCTTAGTAAGGCTGTGAATGGGGCCATGGTAGAGGTTTCAGGAAAGACAAGCATTCGGGGCTGGCAGGTTTCGCCTGGGAGCAGGGCCGGACGTTTGCAGTTTTGAGGCTTGAATCTCGAAATGGCTAGAGAGCTGCTAAGACGCGTGTCGGAGTTTTTGGATGCCTAAAGGAGCCTGCAGCTCCAGGGTTAGTAGGGCTGTGAATGGGGCCATGGTAGAGGTTTCAGGAAAGACACAGCATTCGGGGCTGGCAGGTTTCGCCTGGGAGCAGGCCCCGGACGTTTGCAGTTTTGAGGCTTGAATCTCGAATGGCTAGAGAGCTGCTAAGGTCGCACGTCGGAGTTTTTGGCTGCCTAAAGGAGCCTGCAGCTCCAGGGTTAGTAGGGCTGTGAATGGGGCCATGGTAGAGGTTTCAGCAAAGCATAACATTCGGGGCTGGCAGGTTTGCCTGGGAGCAGGGCCCGGACATTTTGCAGTTTTGACGGCCAAATGCCGCGAAGGACAGCGAGCCGCTCGGTCGCACGTCGGAGTTTTTGGCTGCCTAAAGGAGCCTGCACTCAAGGCTTAGTAAGGCTGTGAATGGGGCCATGGTAGAGGTTTCAGGAAAGACACCGCATTCGGGGCTGGCAGGTTTCGCCTGGGAGCAGGGCCTGGATATTTGCAGTTTGACGGACGAAGGTTGAGAGATGGAGAGCGAGCCGCTCGGTCGCACGTCGGAGTTTTTGGCTGCCTAAAGGAGCGTGCAGCTCCAGGGTTAGTAGGGCTGTGAATGGGGCCATGGTAGAGGTTTCAGCAAAGCATAACCATTCGGGGCTGGCAGGTTTCGCCTGGGAGCAGGGCCCGGACATTTTGCAGTTTTGACGGCCAAATGCCGCCGAAGGACAGCGAGCCGCTCGGTCGCACGTCGGAGTTTTTGGCTGCCTAAAGGAGCCTGCATCTCAAGGCTTAGTAAGGCTGTGAATGGGGCCATGGTAGAGGTTTCAGGAAAGACACCGCATTCGGGGCTGACAGGTTTCGCCTGGGAGCAGGGCCCGGATTTTTGCAGTTTTGACGGCCGAAGGTGAGAGATGGAGAGCGAGCCGCTCGGTCGCACGTCGGAGTTTTTGGCTGCCTAAAGGAGCCTGCAGCTCCAGGGTTAGTAGGGCTGTGAATGGGGCCATGGTAGAGGTTTCAGGAAAGACACAGCATTCGGGGCTGGCAGGTTTTCCTGGGAGCAGGCCCGGACGTTTGCAGTTTTGAGGCTTGAATCTCGAAAATGGCTAGAGAGCTGCTAAGTGCACGTCGGAGTTTTTGGCTGCCTAAAGGAGCGTGCAGCTCCAGGGTAAGTAGGGCTGTGAATGGGGCCATGGTAGAGGTTTCAGGCAAAGACACAGCATTCGGGGCTGGCAGGTTTCGCCTGGGAGCAGGGCCGGACATTTTGCAGTTTTGACGGCTTGAATCTCGAAAAGGCAGCGAGCCGCTCGGTCGCACGTCGGAGTTTTTGGCTGCCTAAAGGAGCGTGCAGCTCCAGGGTTAGTAGGGCTGTGAATGGGGCCATGGTAGAGGTTTCAGGAAAGACACAGCATTCGGGGCTGGCAGGTTTCGCCTGGGAGCAGGGCCTGGATATTTGCAGTTTTGACGGCTTGAAGGTGAAATGGAGAGCGAGCCGCTCGGTCGCACGTCGCAGTTTTTGGCTGCCTAAAGGAGCCTGCAGCTCCAGGGTTAGTAGGGCTGTGAATGGGGCCATGGTAGAGGTTTCAGGAAAGACACAGCATTTGGGCTGGCAGGTTTCGCCTGGGAGCAGGCCCGGACGTTTGCAGTTTTGAGGCTTGAATCTCGAAATGGCTAGAGAGCTGCTAAGGTGCACGTCGGAGTTTTTGGCTGCCTAAAGGAGCGTGCAGCTCCAGGGTTAGTAGGGCTGTGAATGGGGCCATGGTAGAGGTTTCAGCAAAGCATAACCATTCGGGGCTGGCAGGTTTCGCCTGGGAGCAGGGCCCGGATATTTTGCAGTTTTGACGGCCAAATGCCGCCGAAGGACAGCGAGCCGCTCGGTCGCACGTCGGAGTTTTTGGATGCCTAAAGGAGCCTGCATCTCAGGCTTAGTAAGGCTGTGAATGGGGCCATGGTAGAGGTTTCAGGAAAGACACCGCATTCGGGGCTGGCAGGTTTCGCCTGGGAGCAGGGCCCGGACGTTTGCAGTTTTGAGGCTTGAATCTCGAAAATGGCTGGAGAGCTGCTCGGTCGCATGTCGGAGTTTTTGGATGCCTAAAGGAGCGTGCAGCTCCAGGGTTAGTAGGGCTGTGAATGGGGCCATGGTAGAGGTTTCAGGAAAGACACAGCATTCGGGGCTGGCAGGTTTCGCCTGGGAGCAGGCCCGGACGTTTGCAGTTTTGAGGCTTGAATCTCGAAAATGGCTAGAGAGCTGCTAAGTCGCACGTCGGAGTTTTTGGCTGCCTAAAGGAGCGTGCAGCTCCAGGGTTAGTAGGGCTGTGAATGGGGCCATGGTAGAGGTTTCAGCAAAGCACAACCATTCGGGGCTGGCAGGTTTCGCCTGGGAGCAG
The DNA here is from genome assembly GCF_028858705.1 of Grus americana. Lineage (NCBI taxonomy): Eukaryota > Metazoa > Chordata > Aves > Gruiformes > Gruidae > Grus > Grus americana. The sequence continues at coordinate 4,480 of NW_026562044.1, forward strand.
GGCCTGGATATTTTGCAGTTTTGACGGCAAATGCCGCCGAAGGACAGCGAGCCGCTCGGTCGCACGTCGGAGTTTTTGGCTGCCTAAAGGAGCCTGCATCTCAAGGCTTAGTAAGGCTGTGAATGGGGCCATGGTAGAGGTTTCAGGAAAGACACAGCATTCGGGGCTGGCAGGTTTCGCCTGGGAGCAGGGCCCGGAGTTTGCAGTTTTGAGGCTTGAATCTCGAAGAAGGCTAGAGAGCTGCTCGGTCGCACGTCGGAGTTTTTGGCTGCCTAAAGGAGCTGCACACTCCAGGGTTAGTAGGGCTGTGAATGGGGCCATGGTAGAGGTTTCAGCAAAGCATAACCATTCGGGGCTGGCAGGTTTTGCCTGGGAGCAGGGCCGGATTTTTGCAGTTTTGACGGCCAAATCCGCCGAAGGACAGCGAGCCGCTCGGTCGCACGTCGGAGTTTTTGGCTGCCTAAAGGAGCCTGCATCTCAAGGCTTAGTAAGGCTGTGAATGGGGCCATGGTAGAGGTTTCAGGAAAGACACAGCATTCGGGGCTGGCAGGTTTCGCCTGGGAGCAGGGCCTGGATATTTGCAGTTTTGACGGCCGAAGGTGAGAGATGGAGAGCGAGCCGCTCGGTCGCAGTCGGAGTTTTTGGCTGCCTAAAGGAGCTGCATCTCCAGGTTAGTAGGGCTGTGAATGGGGCCATGGTAGAGGTTTCAGGAAAGAAACACATTCGGGGCTGCAGGTTTCGCCTGGGAGCAGGGCCCGGACGTTTGCAGTTTTGAGGCTTGAATCTCGAAATGGCTAGAGAGCTGCTAAGGTGCACGTCGGAGTTTTTGGCTGCCTAAAGGAGCGTGCAGCTCCAGGGTTAGTAGGGCTGTGAATGGGGCCATGGTAGAGGTTTCAGCAAAGCAACACCATTCGGGGCTGGCAGGTTTCGCCTGGGAGCAGGGCCCGGATATTTGCAGTTTTGACGGCCAAATGCCGCGAAAGGACAGCGAGCCGCTCGGTCGCACGTCGGAGTTTTTGGCTGCCTAAAGGAGCCTGCATTCAAGGCTTAGTAAGGCTGTGAATGGGGCCATGGTAGAGGTTTCAGGAAAGACACCGCATTCGGGGCTGGCAGGTTTCGCCTGGGAGCAGGGCCCGGAAATTTGCAGTTTAGAGGGTTGAAGGTGAGAGATGGAGAGCGAGCCGCTCGGTCGCACGTCGGAGTTTTTGGATGCCTAAAGGAGCCTGCAGCTCCAGGGTTAGTAGGGCTGTGAATGGGGCCATGGTAGAGGTTTCAGGAAAGACACAGCGTTCGGGGCTGGCAGGTTTCGCCTGGGAGCAGGCCCCGGACGTTTGCAGTTTTGAGGCTTGAATCTCGAAAATGGCTGGAGAGCTGCTAGGTCGCACGTCGGAGTTTTTGGATGCCTAAAGGAGCGTGCAGCTCCAGGGTTAGTAGGGCTGTGAATGGGGCCATGGTAGAGGTTTCAGCAAAGCATAACCATTCGGGGCTGGCAGGTTTCGCCTGGGAGCAGGCCCCGGATATTTTGCAGTTTTGACGGCCAAAATGCCGCCGAAGGACAGCGAGCCGCTCGGTCGCACGTCGGAGTTTTTGGCTGCCTAAAGGAGCCTGCATCTCAAGGCTTAGTAGGGCTGTGAATGGGGCCATGGTAGAGGTTTCAGGAAAGACACAGCATTCGGGGCTGGCAGGTTTCGCTGGGAGCAGGGCCCGGACGTTTGCAGTTTTGAGGCTTGAATCTCGAAAATGGCTGGAGAGCTGCTAGGTCGCACGTCGGAGTTTTTGGCTGCCTAAAGGAGCCGTGCAGCTCCAGGGTTAGTAGGCTGTGAATGGGGCCATGGTAGAGGTTTCAGCAAAGCATAACCATTCGGGGCTGGCAGGTTTCGCCTGGGAGCAGGGCCTGGATATTTTGCAGTTTTGACGGCCAAATGCCGCCGAAGGACAGCGAGCCGCTCGGTCGCACGTCGGAGTTTTTGGCTGCCTAAAGGAGCCTGCATCTCAAGGGTTAGTAGGGCTGTGAATGGGGCCATGGTAGAGGTTTCAGGAAAGACACAGCATTCGGGGCTGGCAGGTTTCGCCTGGGAGCAGGGCACGGACGTTTGCAGTTTTGAGGCTTGAATCTCGAAAATGGCTAGAGAGCGCTAAGACGCACGTCGGAGTTTTTGGATGCCTAAAGGAGCGTGCAGCTCCAGGGTTAGTAGGGCTGTGAATGGGGCCATGGTAGAGGTTTCAGCAAAGCATAACCATTCGGGGCTGGCAGGTTTCGCCTGGGAGCAGGCCCGGATATTTTGCAGTTTTGACGGCTCCAAATGCCGCGAAGGACAGCGAGCCGCTCGGTCGCACGTCGGAGTTTTTGGCTGCCTAAAGGAGCCTGCATCTCAAGGGTTAGTAGGCTGTGAATGGGGCCATGGTAGAGGTTTCAGGAAAGACACCGCATTCGGGGCTGGCAGGTTTTTCTGGGAGCAGGGCCCGGACGTTTGCAGTTTTGAGGCTTGAATCTCGAGAAATGGCTAGAGACTGCTAAGGCACGTCGGAGTTTTTGGCTGCCTAAAGGAGCCTGCACTCCAGGGTTAGTAGGGCTGTGAATGGGGCCATGGTAGAGGTTTCAGGAAAGACACAGCATTCGGGGCTGACAGGTTTCGCCTGGGCGCAGGGCCCGGACGTTTGCAGTTTTGAGGCTTGAATCTCGAAAATGGCTAGAGAGCTGCTAAGGACGCACGTCGGAGTTTTTGGCTGCCTAAAGGAGCGTGCAGCTCCAGGGTTAGTAGGGCTGTGAATGGGGCCATGGTAGAGGTTTCAGCAAAGCATAACCATTGGGGCTGGCAGGTTTGCCTGGGAGCAGGGCCCGGACATTTTGCAGTTTTGACGGCCAAATGCCGCCGAAGGACAGCGAGCCGCTCGGTCGCACGTCGGAGTTTTTGGCTGCCTAAAGGAGCCTGCATCTCAAGGCTTAGTAAGGCTGTGAATGGGGCCATGGTAGAGGTTTCAGGAAAGACACCGCATTCGGGGCTGGCAGGTTTCGCCTGGGAGCAGGGCCTGGATTTTGCAGTTTTGACGGCCGAAGGTGAGAGATGGAGAGCGAGCGCTCTCGCACGTCGGAGTTTTTGGCTGCCTAAAGGAGCGTGCAGCTCCAGGGTTAGTAGGGCTGTGAATGGGGCCATGGTAGAGGTTTCAGGAAAGCATAACCATTCGGGGCTGGCAGGTTTCGCCTGGGAGCAGGGCCCGGACATTTTGCAGTTTTGA
>NW_026562045.1:0-51548 GCF_028858705.1 Grus americana
TAGATCTGAAAACTGGCAAAAACCTTACGACCAATTTATGCAAGAGACATTCAGAACTGTAACAAAACACAGAGGAGCGTACATATAGATACTGTTTCTGTGCTCGCTGAAATTGCTGGGTGACTTCTCATCAGCCTTACTAACACCAATTCTGTCATCTTGCTTAGCTAAGATGCAGCTCCTATGAAAACCGCTATTTCAGAAAGTCATTTCTTGTTATTTTGAGAAAGCGTTTCAAGGAAATGTTTTTAATATTCTATAGTGGTAAGACTAAGCATGGTAAGCTAGCTCCAAGCCCTAGCTCTGCCACAGATTACGTGAGCAATAATGGGCAAGTCTCAGGTTTGAACTTCCCCAATCAGAAAATAATGTCAAATGCATACAGTTTATGCCACTAGCTTCTGCAAAGTAACTTCATGTTTTTTTCATGAAGGATGGTAAGAATGCAAAACCCAGAGTATAATTACCTAGCAGGTTCCTAGTAACACCCTCTCACATTAATAGCTACACACCGGGTGAGGAATGTACATGCTCTGTTCACCTCCCTGCTCACTAAAATTAAGTACGCTTGATTCCTTGGAAAGCACTAAGCTTTATTTCTTCCCCTAAAATGTCACACTGCTTTCTGAATGCAAGATAAGTTACACAAGATAACGTAGACAGCACATGGAAAAGTGAAAAATTATTTTGGCATCACTACTATCCCCAGTCCATGGTTCTCCAACACTCCTGTCACGAAGGCACGAGCTTTTCTGCTCCTCGAGTCCTTCCCCTTGTTCCACTCACTTTCTTTATACTAACACACCTTCCTCACTCCTTCTTGGCACACGTTTCATTCTAAAAGTATATTTTAGTTTTTTCCCAATTTAAAATTCCAGAGTTATCACTTTGACCACAAATGAACTGCCCCATACTCTTATTTCCCTTTCAACATACTATTTCTAATTACTTTCTACAAGTCTCTCCTGCCCAACACCTCGAGATCCACACACTTGAACCAAGCCATACAGTTCCTCCCTCTAGACTGCCCGTACCTTGTATTAAAGCTGCTCTTATTCAAGCCTTGACTTGATATTCTCCTAACTAGATCTCCAAATGAGTCAGCTGTCCTCCCTTACCAGTCAAATGTCCTCGGCACACTTGGTCGTTTCTTTTTGGTAATGCCTTGCTCTACCTGGGCTTCTTGAAGTCAGCCTCTCGCTGGACTCCTGCTGTGGCTCCAGGTGTTCTCTCACTGCTCTACGAGGAGGTCTGGTCACCGAGGTACGCACCCGGGAGCCACAGGCTAGGTCTGAACTAATGACAGGCTGAACAACAGGCCTAAAAACAGGCCACGGACTGTTCGCTGGCCTGATCGGGATTAGCAACAAGATCACCCCAGTGCTCATTAACACCTGGACATCTAGCTTGAACCTTTTTGTAGGTCTCCGTTGCCAGTCGTTAAGTCGTACACAGGCTGTGTAACACATACAAGATAACGCCCGCGCTGGAGATTGCATAAATCCCCTCTCGTTCAAGTTCTGATAGTCTGATGGTCAGACAGGTGACCAGACGCAGGGCACAGGCAGTACTGACCAGCAAACTATTTACATGTGACTGGCCCGTTTTATCCCCTTGCCCCTCTATTTTCCTACTCTTGTTCCTCACAAAGTCACCGGAACGCCTCCCGTGTTCCTGCCCTTAAGATCCCTTCAGTCCTGCGTGAACTGCTTTTCCCCTGCATCCCACAAAATGCCCCACTGCTGGGCAGTAACCCCCTAGTCCAAAAGGTGATATGCAGAGCTGCCCCCGATGAATCCTCCAGATAGGTTTCCCGCCCGGATGCTGGGGCTGAGAGCTCTGATGGGACGGACAGCCCTGGGAGAGGCCCAGACAGGGTGGCTGTTCCTCCTCGCTTTGATCTGGGTGTCTGCCATTGCACACCCACGCGCTCCTCCGGGCTTGTGCAGATAGGGCTTTGATGGACTGATGGCCTTGGGAGTAGCCCGGCAGGGTGTTATGCGGGCTCCCCCTCCTGCCGCTGTCTCTCTGAGCGAGTGTGCAGAGGAGGTCTGTCACAAAACCTAACACTGATCAGCTCAACTACTGCCGCATCCTTTTCTATCCTTAAGTACAGTCTCGCCCCATTCTCTTCCATCCAGAAATCTCCTACAAGGATTGTTGGACTGACTGCCTTAATCACAACTATCCTTCTCCTTAAAACCTTAGAGGTTCTTCCCCCTCACTTCAAACAGAAAGTTAATATGGCCTTTTACAATTTCACCTTATTCCTCATCTTATTTCCCACTGAGTGCCGGGATGACAGCTCCTAATTACAGGCCCAGACAGCAGCTCCCACCGACTACCTGCTAAACACAAAAATGAACACCACTATCTTCTCCCCTGCTGATTGTCACACTCTGGAGGAGCTTTCCATACTCATCTGGCAGCCTGCCTGCCTGCCTGAAAATTCTTGCTGCGCTGCTCAAAACCGTGAAAACTGTCATGCTCCTGCTGCAGCAAGATCACTCTTTCTCATTCTGAGGAATACTGTCCGTTTCTCTCTATTCCCACCTGTCCACAGCCATCTGTTGCCTTTTATCCTGTCGGCATTTTGGACAAGCACTGGTTTTTTTTCCTCCGAATACCTGTTCTGAGCTCACTACAGTGCAGCTCTAGAGTCCGTGACTATGGCTTGTAATGTCAATAGCAACACAGATTCTTTTAACAGAAGAAAAATACTCAGTAGTTCAGCTCATCTCAATTGTTTAAGACAAGGCTCTTGGCTAGAGCATAGTAAAAAAAATTTAAACCAGAACTAACCTACAATGCCACCTTGATTATCAGCTATTTCTTTGTCAGCTCTTTGGATTTCTTTCTTTCCTTGTGCATACATATCGAGGTTCTCCTAAATAAAAGAAACAAGAAGGATCAGTCACAAACATGCAGAAAACCTGACATGGGCATATTTAGTGCCTATACAGTAACATTATCAAAGCACTCCATGTACACAAAAGATTAAATTAAGGTACGGGAGAACAGGAACATCATTCTGGCACCCAGGATTGATAACAAGAATTTCTGCTCTAAAATAGGGTTTTGTACATGTGATAGTTAAATACTTAAATACAAAACCGAGTGTATCAATTAATCACAGGTTAATAATCCAAGAACCCAGGAAAAAGCAATTTCTAGCAGGTAAAAAAAAACCCCAAAACCCACATATGGGCATTTGAGACATGAGGTACAAAGTACTATGGACAATTCTGGTTTCATTAAAAAAAAAAGAAAAAGTAATTTAGATCTAAGCAAAAACCTGTGAAAGCAGGCTATGAAGATGTTTAAAAAATGAAGTGCCTGTCATTCAAAAGGACAGTAGAACTTAATTTATTGAGCAAAACTAAGAGGAAATATGATTGCTGTATATAATTTTAACCTCAGTTCATCTAGGGACAGAGGACTTCTTAAGCTCACAGGCCAGGCTGGCACAAAACCAAACACAGATAAATCAGACATCGACGAATTCAGTTTTTAGTAAGATTTGCAGTGAAAACCCAAGCCCTGAAACAGCTGTTTGTAAAGAGCCTCCATTCAAAAATCAGAAGGCCATTCAGAAAGTGTAGTATAAGACATGTATTTCAGCATAGTACTGCTTTTTCATGTCTTCTGAAGATTTTTCCTCCACCCACCCTTCGAGTGTATCTGTAGCGTGACCATAACAGTAAGATGTTAAACTATAATTAGAGAGCAAAACCAAATGTTATTGTAGACTACACTATTCTTTGGAATAAGTTATTTCAGCCAAATTAAAATCGCAACTAAATAATTTCCCTATGTGGAATACACTACTTATACAAAAAGAGTAAAATAGATTAGTATCTCCTACATCGTGGAACACCCCAAGGTCTTCCATCATTCGCCGTCTACGCATCTTCTCCATGTCATCCATTTTTTGCAAGACTGCTTCTGCAGTACTACGACAAAAAGTTGACATGTAAGAACAAAGATAGGCAAGTACAAACAAAAATAGTTAAAACAGTACACATAATCAGCATGACATTTTAATAGAGTATGCACAAAGTAAGAGTCGTTGACGCTTAACCAAGTTTTTTAACACTACTTAAAAATCAGGTCAAATGTTTACTTTTTTAGAGAGAGAGTTAAGAACAAGCGATTGAGGATTTGCAGACACTGTTTTCGGGTTTATTTTCCCCTCTCACTGAACACAGTAAAAAAAAAAAAAAAAGAATCTAATTTAGTAGGAAAAAAGAATTCTGAAGATCATAGTAATGTAACAGAAAGAAATTATAGCAGTTTTTAATAGCGCTTAAGTTGCTCTGCGTGATAGCATTAAGTCATGTTTAGCTCACAGCCTTCCTCAGACAACAGGTTGCTTATTCTTCTCTTAACTGTAATTTAAGTTTCATGTTGATTTCCCATGACTGTATATGCTGGAAAAAACCCCATCCCGCTCCTGTTCCAGTTCACAAACTTTTCAGAAAACAAGGTCAATTTGGGCTTCACAAAGGTCATTAAGCCATGGACAGACAGGCAGAAACACTAGGACTACGTCACTTTGGCTGTATCCAACTTTCCTCAGTATCTCAACTCAACCGAGCATTAGACAAATATTCATAAGCATGCAAGAAAAGTTAATGAAAAATGAAGGCGCTTCTGATGCTAAGAAAATCGATTTAGAGGGCAAGTTAAATCTCCTGAAAGTCACACCGTAAAGTGAGTGTTTTGGTTCACAAGACAACACATAAACCCACCCAGCCCGGACATAGAAGGTGCTCTAGTATGAAGATCTCTCTGCAGCTGGCAATCACAAAATGAAGACACCGGGGGCCAATTTAAACATTGGCTGTGCCCAAACTCTTTACACGTGAAGCACTTCCCAAATACATCCTCACACACACACACACACACTCTCCAACCTGGAAGTCTTAAACGGCCACAAGCATCTATTTCCAAAAGACTCGGGTTAAACAGCTTGGCTGCGAAGGACAAAGGCCCACACGTTACCTAAATCAGTGTATTAACAATAATTACAGGACATACTGGCACAGGCAGAGGCAGAGGCAGAGGCAGAGGAGGACACCCTACCTGACCAACAGCAATGGAATGTTAGCAGAGGTTGCTTAACAACATCCTGCAAGTTCCGAGCCGTGCGACCCTGGTGGGACTCTGCAGTGGAGGGCACCTGAGCCCAGCAGGTATCACAAGGCCATATCCTATATGTAGTCTCAGCCTAACCACTGAATACATTTAGCTCTTGCTACCAGGAACAGTAATACCTTTTTCTGTTGTCAAAAGAAGGAGAAAGGTGCTAGCTGATACTATGCCATAGCACAAAGGCTTGCTAGTAAGGCTCATTTTAGTAGCTTTGCAAGATGATGACAAAAATCTCACTCACTTTGGTATAAGTTTGTCAAATAAAACAGATTGATTTGTAGTGGTGTAATGGCTTTGGCAAAGCCTGCAGCTTCGGCGGACCTCCAAATCCCCATTTTCTTCATGGACTTGTTCTGCAGCTTTTGCATCAGCTCTAGTCTTCAGTGTCCTGTTGACTAAAATACGTTAATGGATGAAATATTTTGAGACAGAACATATGTTATTCCCTTTATTTCACCGTTATTCTAGTAAAATGTAAAAAAAACCTGCCGTGGATTTTTTCTTTAAATACTGAATTAGAAGTTATTGTCACGACCACAGCATTCAACTTAAATGACTTATGTTAAAAGCACGACTTGTACAGCAACTTTTTATTAGTCTAGAAAGCCAGTCTGATGAAAACAAACACGCAGTTTTTGTTTCATGCAGGAGGCAAGTTCATTCCAGTTACTTCTTTCTGGAAAAGTGAAAACAAGAAATAGGTCTCTCGAAGGTGTTTTCACTCCATTCATGTAAAATCGTATCTGATCGTTTGTTTTTTTAAAAAATGTTTATGTGGGAAGTCTCTTCTTAAGATGCATAGTTTTAGTACACTGTTTAAGCATACATCACTTTCATTTTCTGCATGGTGACACAAAAGCTCTAGAAGATAAGAAATGTCTCCAGATAAACGCCCCAATATCAAAGAGCTCAAACGCTTGCTGCTTTAAAACAACATCTGCCCAGTACTTACCACGCAGCAGCCTTTGCCACAGGTTCGTTACTTGCACTATGTCCTGGGTTTGCATGGCAAAGTTTTGGTAGCGGGGCAGGGCTACAGGGGGACCCGCGCTGGAGCTGTCTATTCCTGAAGGACTGCACCCCGTGGAAGGGACCCACGCTGGAGCAGTTCGTGAAGGACTGTGCCCCGTGGGAAGGACTCGTGTTGGAGACGCTGGTGGAGGACTGTCTCCCATAGGAGGGACCCCACGCTGGATCAGGGGAAGAGTGTGAGGAGTACTCCCTCTAAGGAGGAAGGAGTGGCAGAGACATGTGAGGAACTGATCACAACCCCCATTCCCCGTCCCCCTGTGCCGCTGGTGGGGGGAAAGGAGGGAGAGAAATCAGGAGTGAAATTGAGCCTGGGAAGAAGGCGGGGGGTGGGGGGGGGGGGGGGGGAAGGTGTTTTAAGATTTGGGTTTATTTCTCCTTACTTAACACTGATTTGATTGGTAAGAAATTAATTTTCCCGAGTTGAGTCTGTTTTGCCCATGACTGTAATTGGTGAGTGATCTCTCCCTGTCCTTATCTCAACCCACAAGCCTTTCATTCTATTCATCCAGCGGAGGACGGACAATGATAGAGCGGCTTTGGTGGGCACCTGCCCTCCAGCCAGGGTCAAGCCACCACACACTGTCATTAAAATAATTAAGAGAGGTCAATGAGAAAGTAGAGCACAATTAGAACCTGAATAACTACAGACAAAGTGCATTTCAGGCCCCTTCCCGTGTTCAGCCTGCGCCTGGCAGGATTCTGCCTGCAAATAACAGATTTTCCCAGCTGCCAGCAAGCAGCTTCACGGCACCAAGCCTGTTCGTGTGCTCCGCGCCGCAACTCGGTTCCAAGGTAAATCGCTGAACTTCAGGGACACCTTCCTCATGTCTGTGGGTTTGTGCTTCTCATGACTGAATTACTTTTTAACTCACATAGAATACGGCAATATTCCCTCCTATTTGCAAGAACGATTGATTTTCAATCAATTTGTGTCCTGCAGACTCCAGAAAATCCATGTCACGAAGAAACCCAAGCCAAGGAACAGGTTCTCCAGTGCCTAAGAGCAGGCTGGGATTCACACTGCGTTCTCCCCAAGCCTGCAAGGAATTAATAGCATATCCTCCTGTTTGCACCTACCTCTCTTCATACAACTCATAGGAAATTCACTGCCTTTGAGGTACCTATTCTCACAACTTCCGCTGATTTTGGCTGATGAGTTCAGAAGTTTTGGGAGCCAAGTTCAATAGAGTGACCAAAGACAATCCTTCTCAGAAACCAGGCTACAAAGGAATCCTAAGGAATTATCACTACTTACCTTCTTTCTAGTCTTCTTTTTTTGGGTCTGATTTCGGCTTTGCCAACTGCCTACGTTAAGAAAGAAGACAGAGAAAAGGAGAAAAGAATTGTTGTATTACAATTTTTGTATTATAGCATATCATATCGTATTGCATTGTATAGTTCCCCCTCAAGACTGGGGAACTTCACCAAGTTTACAATCCGGTGCTCCGCATCATGCAAAAAAAAAGCCTGTGGACCACAAGGATTCAGATGTCTGCTGCATACCGTATGCACAATTCCATAAGGACAGACATTTCCTAACCTGCTAACCTTGAAGTCTCAACAGCACAAATAACATCTCAGTAATCAAAGCGGAGGAGAGATCTCAAAGGAGTTGGGAAGATACACATGTTTTTTATACAAGCAGAAGACTTTTACTAAGAAGAGGGATTCCAGTTCTAAGATACTGGCACTGGTATTAACATAATCGTATCCCTCTGCAGATTTTTAGCTGTAGGTGTATCGTGATGTGACTCGTGCATGCTTTCACTTTTCATTCTAGAAATTGAACAGAGATTGAACACCTGGAAATACAATACCTTGTAAAGTGTCTTCGATTGACGTTTTCACTTAATATTTCCATGCTTTTGTCAAAGCTAGAGTCTGAACAGGGCGGCATGTTTTTTCTCATTGATCTTAAAGAGTGTCCATTGAAACATCCCATTTTGCCAGAGGAAAAATCCTAGGGAAAATAAAAAAGGAAATAAGAATGTATTTATCTGAACCACATGTATTGAGTTAAGAAGGAACTTCTGCCTCCTTTAGGCAAGTTTATTCTGTAACACTCCTGATTCAATAGCGGTGCAACTAACAGCAGGTAACTTGTACACCAGGAAGGAGCTCTCAGAAAAAAAGCCCAACTTGCAAAGCTAAAGCTCCCCTCTGCCACACTCTTCTTGTGGACAACTTGAGCTTAATATCCTTTGAAAAAGTTATTGCGGCAAAGCCTGTCAGATAAACTTAGTGTTTCATTAAAAACCCCCAAATCTTTTATTTCAAAAGTTGGTTCAGAGGAGCAGTCAAGCTTGACTTTGCATGTTCGGGGATTAAAATCTAGTTAGGAGAGTTTCTCTTCCTCTCTCTGTTCCATTGATAACTGCATTCAGAGGCACATGAAAAGATTTCCTTCAAGAGGATGGTCTTTATCCCCGGGAAACCAAAGGGAACTCAAGATACACTTTTTTATGGCTGTTGATCTTGTTCACATTGGCATTTCTGCAAGGAGGGTGAGTACTATCACCTTTCCTATGTGAGGGGGAAAGCTATACCCATGAGAGGGGGCTTGTTCAGTTTGTTCAGCCAACCCAAAGTTTCATTAGGAGTACGCCAAACTAAGTCTCACACCGAAAAGGGCAGAAAACAGACCAGATTCTTTCACTTCTTGACACTAACTTTACCAAGAGGTACTTCCATTAGTAGCTGATGGAGATGATAACAGAAGCGTGAAGAACGCGGCTACAGGAGAGCAATGACGCACACGCAATGCCCTTGCAGTGCCACACAGCGAGAGCTGTGGCCGCCCGCTGCTGGAGGGTCAGCCCTGAGCCACAGAGCTGGGCGATCCTGACGGTCTTCTCTTCAGACAGCCTTGAACAAGTCATCCCCAACGTTCACCGCACAACTGGCCGTGAGAAGACAGACCTTCCGACGAGGAGGATTTCAATCACCTTTCCTTCATCGCTCGTTTTAAAGAGCGCCTCGCTTCCTGCAGTTCTCCAAGCTGGTGGAGCGAGGCCTCGTGGTATGCTTCCCATATCTGGCTTTAAGTTGGGGCATCTGAGATGAAACCCCTGAAGCTATTTTATAGTTCTCAGATCCAGCGTAGATGGATGTAACAAGACCTAAAGCTTAATGACAGGCAGTCTGGTCTGTCAGAGTCACTTTTCACATTCTTCCTCTCAAAGGTTTAAGAAAGAAATTGTAACAGAAAGCCTGTCAACTTATTTTTAATTTGTCAGAGCCCTACATTTATTTGAAGGCGGTTTTTGTGCACACTCACACACAGGAGTATAGAAAGACTTAAACCAATACTTTCAGCATTCGCCACTGAGACAACTAGAAAAAACCCCTAGACCAAGAAATAATCTCACCTGCAAACGTACTCATAGTATTCCTACAGCTGGATGCCTATGGCTTAGACATCGTCCTACAAAATGTATAGGCATGCCTGGGAACTGCCTATAATGTTGGGTTATGCGATTAAAGGCTAATCTGCATAAACAAAAGGCAGCGGGGAAGCACGGGTGGGCAGAGGCACCCCAGTAACACAGCGCCAGGGGAACAGCCCGGCCCCGCTCCTTGTGAGGCCATCGCTCAGCCCAAGGCCCAGCTCCAGGGTGAGGGACCCCCCCAGCGGTGCAGGCAGGAGAGCCCTTGGGGTCACCGAACAGACCAAGTGAGGGCCTCTGCCTAGAATACGACTCGCTGGGGGATGCCCATCATCACAGCCTGTCCTGGCTTCTCCCCACACAGGGGAAACAGCCGTGTACTACTCCCTCTCTCGTCAGGGCAGGTAAAGAGCAGGCCTCCTCTGCTTTGGCCAACCTCCAGGACTCCAACCTAGCAATTTTCCTAACTTCCTCACTGCAATATCCCCTGAAGATGAGGCCCTTGTTCTACCCTCTGCAATCCACGCAAAGGAATCTCCTTTACCCCCTGCAGCTAGGCCATTTTTAACCCTTTCCCCAACTGTAGCCTAGGATAGCGGCTTCTACGAGGGACTGGAAAACCCTTATAACACTGGAACTGTAGGAATGTAAAATTCTCACACTGGATTTTGAAAGAATTTCAGAAAAGTAGGTATTAGTATTTTATCCTTGATGAGCTTTATGTCAACCTAACTTCAGGTTTCGAGTCATCACTGCTAGAAATAAAGGTTCTTTTCAGGTTCCTAATAACTGAAAACATGCAAAACCCAAAACCCAGCCCCCAAATCCATCGTAACAACTGTTAAGACATTAGGAACCAACAGTACTAGCAGGCTGTTAGTGGGCTATTTTCAAATTCAACAAGCCCTTTTAAATTAAAGATGAGGAAGAGAACCAAAATCAAGAACAGCAGCCTACACCAGCTGCGGCAACACAGCAGTCAGAGTCCATTACAGGTTGAATTCTTTCACAAGCTTTATATCCTTCCCATAAATTGTTTTAATTGGCATTGGTTAACTGACTTAATTCACACGTAGCAAGGCAACGTCCTGTTTCAGTATTAACAAAATTGAAATTAGACTTACTTTGAGCTCATAGTAATCCACAATCACTGGCTGTGTGAGAATTTCCTTGGCTTTATCGGCACATGTCACCTGTTGCTCTTCTGCCTGAGAATGTGTCCCACGAGTCGTACGGCGTACCCACGAATCTGGAACGACACAAGTTTCTTAAAGTCAGCATTTCTGTTTATCTGGAACACAGTGTCGGCGAAGTATCCTGTACCTGGAATACAGTCGCTTTCTGCGATGACAGAGACAGGATTTCTACCATTTTTTCACTGAGAAATGCTTGACTTTCACTTACTTTCTGGCAAAAGTCACTGCTCCGTAACAATTAGACACAAAAAAAATGCACTAGAGGAAAAAGGCAGGGTAAAACCAGGAAAAAAAATAGAGTCACATTGCCATTAACAGCACTGCTCGGTAACACTCCAAAATAATTAAGGTTAAGGAAACACATCTTCCATTGCAAACATTAGGATGTAAGTCTTGTATTCTGCCCATGGGACTCTGGGCCCATGCCGCTTGAAGTACAGCTTTTTAACTTACGCTGCTCAGGACTGGGACGATACTCATACAATAAAAGAAGGTCAACGATCGTTTTGCAATTAGGTACCATTTGAAAAACAAACTGCAGAATCAAGAAACCAGCAGCTGCAGAAAAACACGACTTTGGCTTGCGTAACTAGAGGGGCAGCATCCTTATGCAGGAAACGCTGTGTGCTGATTTTGGAGAGACACTGCAGAAATAACAGAACTAAAGAAGGCTAAAGCCTAACAAATAGTGTAATCCTCAGGAAGAAGAACCACCTAAATAACCTGTTTGACCTTTCACTTACCGTTTGAATCTCCGTCTTCAGAACTTTCTGCTGTTTGGTGATCTGGCATTTCGCTCTCCTCTCTTAGGCCTGAATGTTCAGGAAGCATGATACTCTTCTCAGAAGCAGATTTAGGCACAAGAACTCTCTCTCTCTCATTTTCTGTCCCAGATGTATTTTCATTCCCATTTTTCTGTCGTTCCTGAAGTACATTTTCATTTTCTTCCATAAAAGAATCCTGTGTGGACTCAACTTCAGCGTGATCCATGTTAGAAAAGCCTTTTTCTGGAGTCTCTTCATCACTCTCAACTTCATTTTGGTCTTCGGGAACTTTATTCTCTTTATTGAACTGGAAATTCCTCCTCTTGGTTGCGATACTTGAAGACCCTTTGTTCTTTCTGCGTTTTCTTTTTGACACATCTACAAAGAGGTATCAGAAAAAGTAATCCAAAACATTACCAAAACCAGTTCTTCCTTCAAAATCCAGCATCCTCATCTTACTTAACAAGGAAAAGGATCAAAGGAGCTCAAGTACTATCATCTGTCTCCCTACGTATGTCTCGAGAAAGTCTTGCAAAAAACTTGCAGGAAGACAAACTGGCAGTGGAAACATTGACAACTCTCCAGGCAAATACTGTATTGCCTAAGAACCTTTATTTAGATTGCTCCATTGCAGGGGGAGTTGGTTGGTTGTTGGATTTTTTTTTTTATTTTCTTTTTGGATGGTGCTAAAGATGCCATAAAATTAGCTACAGTATTATTCCAGTGATTTGTAGACTTCATATTCATGCGCCTTCAAAATTAAAGGCAACCATGATAAAATGAAGCAAATAAAGAGTCTTGAGGAGGACCTAACCCCTTTCCTCCATGCTCCCAGCAGCCACCGAAGCCAGTGGGGGTCCCAGAAGGGCAGGAGCTGCAGGGCTCGGGCTGAGCGGCACGGAGGATCCTTAGGAAGGCTTTATTGCTCTGCCACGGGGATATTAGTGTTTCTGGCTAGCTGACAGCATGTGCAGCGAGTGTAAACATCTGGCTCCAGCAAAGAGATGCAGACGAGGGAGGGCAAGTTATGCACGAGAGAAACAGGGTCCTTGCGATAGCACCCAGCTGGGCAAGGGCTGTCTCAAGGGCTGTCTCCAGCAGATGTGAGCAGAACCGGGTGCGAGGGCCCGCAGCACCCGCAGGGAGAAGCGGGCACGGGCAGAGGGAGATGCAGCCATCGGTGGGAGGATGGTGGTTTTGCAGTGGAGCAGGGCGCTTGCCCCGGTGCCTCTGCAGCCTCTTGGCTGGCTCATCCCAGGGCCTTGGGAGGTGGTGAGAAAGGCTTGAAAATGCACCACTGGGGGCACCTTAGGGGTCTGAGGAAAGAGCCCAGAAGCAGTATTGAAGATATTTGCAGTACCACTTTGGATCGTGGTGTGGTTTGCATCCAAACAGCAGCCATTTGGCAGGGGACCGCGGGGAAAAGTGGGTAAAGAGCGCCCAGGCCTCTGCTGTCCAGCTCTTTCTGAGCAGACCAGCTGTTCACGCTAGTTCAGGCTTAATTCGTGCTCTGGGTTCATTGCCACAATCTTTCAAAACTCCGGTCTAACCCCGTATGTTGGCACCGGGATTGAACTTCTTGACTCCCTGACTGACGAGTCAGCCGAATCTTCCTCCGCCCTGTGGCGAGCAAAGCCGCGCCCAGGCTCCCGGCTTCGCAGCTGGCACAGGGCGGAGGAGGGAAGAACGGGGAGAGGAGATCGTCCTCGGACTCGAAGGGGTTTAAACCCCCCTGCGGGCCGGGGGTGTGTGTGTGTGTGTGTTTGAGGGGAGCACGCGGCAGTCCACTTCGAAGTTACCCCCGGCTCTCCTTCCACCCTGGCTCCCCCACGTTGCTCGGAGCCCGCCGCCCCCGGCAGGCGATGCCCCCCGGCCGCGGGGACAGCGCCGGCCGCTCGCCCGCCGCCGCCGCCAGACAACAGGGAGGCGAGCGGGGCGGTCGCCGCCGCCGGGCCCGGCTCGGCCCGCCCGCCCCCGCCGGCCAGGAGCCGCCCTTACCCCGGGGAGGCGCGGGGCGGCGAGAGCGCTGGCGGTGCCCCGTCCCCGCCGGGAGAGCGCCTGGCCGGTTCCCCGGGGGCAAGCGCGGGCGTGGGGGGAGCACGCCTGACGGCGCCGCTCCGCCTCGCCCCCTCAGCCCGCGCCCGCCTGCCGCCCTCCCGCCTGCCGCCTTCGCTCACGACCGCGCCGCCATCTTGCGTCTCACAAACTACTGCACTTCTTCTGGGGCGGGGGGTGAGCCGGGAACTCCCGACGCCGCCGCCCGCAGCGCCCACTCGCATCCTCCCGGCGCCTCGCTGCCCCGGGGCGGGTGCGCGGGGAGGCCGGGCAGCGGCGGCCGGTGCCTCAGCCTCCCTGGCAGGGAGCGGGGGCCGAGCCGCTCCGCCGCCCCGCCCGTCAGGCGGCGGACACCAGCCAGAGGGCGGCCCGGCCCCGCCGAGGCAGCGGGTGGCTACCTACCCCGGCGCCGCAGCGCCTCAGCCCGGGGGCCACCGGCGGCTCGTCGTCCTCCGGTCGGCGGAGGTGCCGGCGCGAAGCGGCTGCGGCAGGGAGGCACGGGGATGACAGGCCGGGAGTTCCCAGGTGGCAGCGGCGCCCTCGCAGCCCGCTCCTCTGCCGCCAAACCTCGGCTCCGCGTAGAGCCTCCCGCCGAGCACCCAGGCGGGTTTTAAGGACGGCGTCGTCTCCAGCCCCGTGAAGGCTTTTTCTCCGACGCCAGCCCCGAGTTTCCCTCGGGCGTCCCGAGCTGTCGCTGGGGGAGGACATTGCCGCAGGGTCCAGATCCCCAAACCACGGACGAGCGACAAAGTAACGGCTCTGAGGAAAAAACCTCACCATCTCCCCCCACCGCCCTTTTTTTTTTTTTTTTTTTGTTTAGTTAGAGAATTTGGAGAAAGGAGACCCTTCACTACATACCTAGATACCTAGATACCTAGATACTACATACCTAGATACCTAGATACTTAAGTATTTAGTTTTAACTCCCAGGGCATACTTCTCAGAAATGCTGTGTTTCTACATTCTGTTTCTTTCATCCCTGTTTGCCATTTTGGTTCAGACACTAAAATACGATTTGTTTCCCTGAGAGAGAAAATGAAGATGTGGCTTGTGGGAACCGTTAAAGAGTTACCAGTTGGTCATGGAAGACCCAAGATTTACGCTAACAAACTGCTCCCACAGTCCCATCAAAAATCAGTGACAGCAGCCAAGGTTAATGAAGAATAACCTTAATTCCTTTATTATATTTCCAATGTAGTATGCATTCATGTGTAAATTTCCAACATATTTGTTCTTCCCCCTGGGCTTGCCTTCACTGTGAACCAATACACCAAGAGTAGGAGTAAGCTGCTCACAGACAAATCTTAAAGTCTTAAGACTCATGCTGGTTTTTAAGAGTAAGGTTGTTAATGATCAAAATTATACTGTGATTAATAAAATAGAGAAGACAAAAAACCCCCAAAAAGGTGATTTCATTTGTTATTGATACCCATACAAACAATACAGCTAAAAGAAAAAATTCTGCATAGTACGCAAATGTTTGGACAAAGACTAGAAAGAAACAAAAAAAGAAAACTGAAACATAGGTAAGAACCCAAACACACACAGAAGGATTGCACAGTTCGGCGTTCAGTATCACCAGACCTTGTGTACGTGAGGTGATGGAACAAAACAGCAATGTATGGTGCCACATCTTTTATCGCAACCAATAGAAAATGTTATTGTCATAAGATAGGCAAAGTTTTTTAAAAAACAGTAACTGTCAGATTAACTGAGAGAAATTTTCTCTGCTGCTTTGAAGATGCATACATCTTCACAATGGGGTATTGCTTTGCTTGGACTTAAATATTTTTATCACCAACAATGTATTCACTTTTATGTACTAAACAGATAAAATTTTCTCCAGGTAACTAGAAAACTATTTACAAGTTAATTCAGCTACAAGCCACCTAACCTGCAACTAACAATTGACATTCAAATGCTATTCTCCAGTATCAAGAAGATTGTCATTATTACGAGCAAGACTAAACTTTACCTTAGAAAGTTAACAGCAGTAAATTTTGCTTTGTTTCAAGTTAGGGTTTTTGGACAGGCAAAAATATGCCATAGCAAAAGTTCTTAAGTTTGTGGAGTGTTTCTCCTACATACTTTCTTTAGGTTGTTAATTCTGTGAAAGCCCCTTGAGGTGCTATCACACAATTAAAAAAGTCCACCTCTCAACTGCATTGAGAGGTTTCTAAAGGATTTGCTTTTCAGGTACCAAAATGAGACTTGGTTTAAAACCTTCATGTAAGATGCGATGGACTCTACAGCACCACAGACTAGTTCAGAACAACGTATTCCCACAAGTTGGAAAACGATGAGAAAAAGTTTATCCTTTTCTGTTAAAGAGAGCTACTGCAGTTATCTGGGAGATGTTCGGGTCTGCAGCGTTCCAAAGGCAATCACAGCAGTATGTCACATAAAATATATATAGGACGAAAATATCAAATAAAAGCAGTTAAAGGACTTTATTAGAGCTTTCTTAACAAAGTCAAAGATATATTTGTTTAACATCTGTAGAAGTAATCTTTATTGAATTAATTATGCGCAGATAACAACATGCAGTGAAAAGAAAACATTAGACGAGAAGTATGTGGAAATCAACACCGAGCATAACTGAAGGCTGCAATTTCTTTCTTCATTTCCTAATAAGAAAAAAAGACAAACTAGCAGTCAGCATGAACAAAAGCTTAAGAACCCTGTTTATTTCTTCATAAAAAATAACAAAGGATCTGTACACACATACCACTGGTAGTAAGATTTAGCAAATACATGCGCTAGCACCACCGTAACATCTTTCTATACCCACTGGCTTCAAACACATGCTTATGTGTCCCAAATAGACTACAGAGACTGCGTGGTTCTGTATCAAGAGACTATGGAACCGTATCGACAGCGGTTCCAACAGTTAGAAAGAGGAGACAGTTCCTGAAAAGGCACAACTAAAAGCTGGAAACATTCTTTTCTGCACTCGGAATATTTACTTGTTAAAGTCTTATCTCTTCATACAGTAGAGCTTGCTCCTGACTGACCTGCAGTGTCACTCTGAAGAGGAGAATTTTTTTTTGTTAAAGCTAAAGGTAGAAGTAGCAAACAAAGAAATCAAGTCTCAACTTTCAATGCTTCAAGCCACAAAACCTCACAAGCCCCAAGATAACATTAATAAATGCCTTCTCATGCTAAACAACGTCATTATACTAGATGAGAGATGGGCCCATTTTTCAGGAACGGCCTCCCTGAATCCAAATAATCCTCCCTGTTGCACAATCAGAACAGAACATCGGTTCTAACTCCTTCTCTGATGTGGAAGAAGAGATCCAGATGACCCGAGCTGAAGAGAAGAGGCTTCCTCTTTTTTAAGGCAGGCTGAGAGGCATAAAGAATTTTCTCTATTCTCAGTCACAAGCATCTCAAAGACAAAGGGATTCAAGGATCTTGAATCTGACAACTGACTATCCAACCTATCTCAATCGACTCAATGCTGGGAATGCCTGACTGGGACCACGGGCATCTCCGGAAGACTTCTGACAACTCAGAAATCCTCTCTTAGCGGAAAAGAACAGAGAATTTGACTCATTAACATGAAACCGTCAGAGGCAGAAATCTCCCCATGTGTCAAATTAAAGATGCTCGAGCCATGCTTGTTAAAAAGAGATTATGGTGAGACCAGAGAAAAGTCTCAAACTCTTGTTAGGTTTCATACCTAATTTCTTTTCAGGAAGGGAAGGACTACTCTATGAAGTGTTACCGTGTCTGACTGCCTGTAAGGGGA
The DNA here is from genome assembly GCF_028858705.1 of Grus americana. Lineage (NCBI taxonomy): Eukaryota > Metazoa > Chordata > Aves > Gruiformes > Gruidae > Grus > Grus americana. The sequence goes on from NW_026562045.1 coordinate 17,342, forward strand.
GAAAGAGGAAGCAACAGACTGGGGAAAGCACCCTCCTTACGTAGCCCCCCCAGCCCTAAAAAGGGTCTGGAGAAGGACTATTGACAGACTGAGGTTAACTGCTTTGAGAGGGCTGTGTGGGTGGACCCATTGTCTTCCAGTTCAAGCCATTTCCTGCTGAAACTGCCAACGATTATGCCAAATACAACAATGGGTTTGCAATATGGATAAACCTCTTCCAGACTGAAATGAAAAAGCCTCGTAACACAGGCAACTAAGCAGTAAAGAGTAATGCTAAGGAAGCGTGATGTCCAGAGTGCACACGTACACATGCCTAAGACACACATGCATAACAGTGATAGAAAGTGCTGTAAGAAAAAAAAAAATTACCTGCACTAATTCAGTTTTGTCATAATCTTCCCGATGTTGGTATATGGACTGACTCAGAACAGCGTACAGTTTTTCCATGCAAAATATACTGAACTTTTTAGTTACTGCCGTGACATAACGCAACAGTTGCTGAAGAAAAAAAAAAAAAGGAAACTACAAGTTTGGAATAGTGCAAGATCCTTTGAATAGGCTCTTCATGTTTTCAGAAGCTAAACAATAACAATACAACACAAACGACATCCTACTTTCTTATTTTATGAAACATGAGTGACACTTCAGAGAACAGACGAAACATCTCACAAGATTTAACTGAAGAAAAGGAGTTACTTTTTCATACTTCAGAGAAAAGGAAAGCTTAAATTTCAGACAGTATTTTATTAGTCATCAATCTATCACATCAACAATCCTAATCGTGAATCAACTGCTTCCAGAACAGCAGGGAATGACACAATCCACTTTGTGGTAGAGTTGCTGCCACAGCAAAGCCACTGTTCCATTTTATTAGAGAAACTGTTGCTGCAATGCAGGGCACTGTAAAATGGATCTTTGGAAGCCAGGCTACAAATCTTCTGGATCCAGCTGTGCCAGCTGGAAACAGAAGCAGCCTTGGGTGCTCACCTTTACCCATTAGCTGAACGTGTAGTGTGCCTACAGCTCTGCTGGCAGAACACACTGCTCAAACGTCTGAAGCAGCTCAGGGAGCAAAGTTACCTCAGTTGGCTCCTGCCTTTAAACTGACGAGTGGATAAACTAGCAGAGTGACTCTGCCTGTAGCAAATTACCAATCTCGCACACAGGCCTTTCTGTTACCAAAGATGCGAATGCAATCATCTCTGGGAAAACGACAGTGACAAACTAGCGGCAGCACCTTCTTCCACTGCTGGGGCTATTCAGTGCCTGTGTGTTGTGTGAGGCTGTGAAGATGTAGCTTAAGAGAGCAGCCGTACCAAAGGAAAGTATTACTGCCTCACAACTGCCTGTCGTCAAACTCTGCCTCCCTCAGATCAACTAGCACAAAAGCTGAGTATTCCCCTCAACTTCATTCTACACAACCCGCAGATAAAACGCACAAAACCCACGCAGCGTGCTTTCAGCTGCTGCAAACAGAAAAGGCAGGATGCGACAGAGGTGTATGGTCACCATTCCGCGTGAAACGATTTCTAATTGCTGCCACATAGATGACTGCATGCGTTTCTACACGTTCATAAAGCTCTAGGCCTATTACCAAGCAAATAAACGAACAAAAACCCCCAAACAAAACCAAGCAGCTACATTTTGGAGGTTCACCTAGCTTATTCACTGCAGGTGAATCCTACAGAGGCTCTCTGGTACGAGCAGCTAGTTCCAATGGCATCCATGTTGATGAAACAAATTTTCCAAAAGATGCGTTTCATGACTGTAGCTCTCAGAGCTGAAACATATCTAAGGGCTCTACTGTACCATTTCCACAGTGGGCAGTAACTTTGGAGCACACACTGTTAGCACCCTGACTCTCTGAAAAACCTGTGTGGCTTCTCTACACACAGAAGCAGACATGAACAACAACAACCCCCCCCCCACCCCCCCCGCCCCCGAAATCTGCTTCCTTAGGAAGCCAGCTTTAAAAAGTTGGTTTCACCTCCACAAATTAGGTCACAGCTTAAAAATGTGACAGAAATTGTGTTGGCAAGCCCCTGCACCGCATGGGATTCCTATCTGGTCCCATTCTCCCCACACAGGGGAAACAGCCGTGTACTACTCCCTCTCTCGTCAGGGCAGGTAAAGAGCAGGCCTCCTCTGCTTTGGCCAACCTCCAGGACTCCAACCTAGCAATTTTCCTAACTTCCTCACTGCAATATCCCCTGAAGATGAGGCCCTTGTTCTACCCTCTGCAATCCACGCAAAGGAATCTCCTTTACCCCCTGCAGCTAGGCCATTTTTAACCCTTTCCCCAACTGTAGCCTAGGATAGCGGCTTCTACGAGGGACTGGAAAACCCTTATAACACTGGAACTGTAGGAATGTAAAATTCTCACACTGGGTTTTGAAAGAATTTCAGAAAAGTAGGTATTAGTATTTTATCCTTGATGAGCTTTATGTCAACCTAACTTCAGGTTTCGAGTCATCACTGCTAGAAATAAAGGTTCTTTTCAGGTTCCTAATAACTGAAAACATGCAAAACCCAAAACCCAGCCCCCAAATCCATCGTAACAACTGTTAAGACATTAGGAACCAACAGTACTAGCAGGCTGTTAGTGGGCTATTTTCAAATTCAACAAGCCCTTTTAAATTAAAGATGAGGAAGAGAACCAAAATCAAGAACAGCAGCCTACACCAGCTGCGGCAACACAGCAGTCAGAGTCCATTACAGGTTGAATTCTTTCACAAGCTTTATATCCTTCCCATAAATTGTTTTAATTGGCATTGGTTAACTGACTTAATTCACACGTAGCAAGGCAACGTCCTGTTTCAGTATTAACAAAATTGAAATTAGACTTACTTTGAGCTCATAGTAATCCACAATCACTGGCTGTGTGAGAATTTCCTTGGCTTTATCGGCACACGTCACCTGTTGCTCTTCTGCCTGAGAATGCGTCCCACGAGTCGTACGGCGTACCCACGAATCTGGAACGACACAAGTTTCTTAAAGTCAGCATTTCTGTTTATCTGGAACACAGTGTCGGCGAAGTATCCTGTACCTGGAATACAGTCGCTTTCTGCGATGACAGAGACAGGATTTCTACCATTTTTTCACTGAGAAATGCTTGACTTTCACTTACTTTCTGGCAAAAGTCACTGCTCCGTAACAATTAGACACAAAAAAAATGCACTAGAGGAAAAAGGCAGGGTAAAACCAGGAAAAAAAATAGAGTCACATTGCCATTAACAGCACTGCTCGGTAACACTCCAAAATAATGAAGGTTAAGGAAACACATCTTCCATTGCAAACATTAGGATGTAAGTCTTGTATTCTGCAGGGGACTCTGGGCCCATGCCGCTTGAAGTACAGCTTGAAGTTGGGCAGCATTATAGATGCAATTTTAAGGGAATATTTGCCGGAGAAAAAAATTGTCCCTAAAGACTTACACCTCATATGCTTTCTGATGCAGTTAACCTTGTTTAAAACAAACTTTGCACTTTTGCCTTCCAGAAAAACCCACCGTTCCTTGTATTCACGGAGTGCAGCACGAAGCACGTGGGTGAAGTCAACGGCAAAATTCCCAGTCATGCCAGTGAGACCAGGAAACTTCACACCACGTCATGCGTTTTAACTGAACGAGATCCAAGTCCCTTTGTTCTTTCATGTCCTTTTCACAGGAAAAGTGAGGAAATAAGGATCTCTCCCTGTCTATTATTATTGCTTCCCTAATTTTTCCCCTTTCCCCCTTCGGCTGGAAATCACAGTAAGAGGTGGCACAGAGTTCAACGTTTGAGGGCAGAGAAGGGAAAAATACTGTTTCGTATAACTAAAAACTAGTTGAGTATTCAGAAACTGCCATGGACAACATTTTTGCCTCCGAGAGGTAGCAACTTGGGAGCCATGAAATGTCGGTTGGGCCATCAGGGCCAGTGTCTTTCAATGTAAACCAACCACTGCACTTGAACTTCAGAACCATATTGAATGAACAACCTCTGGATTTATCTCACATTTTGAAACAAATTAAAAAACGTAACGCCTCTGGCATGAAGAACCAGGCATCAGAGAAACCTGTTATGTCACAAGAACAGAGAAGGTAGCGGTGACTTTAGCACCTTCTCCAAGGAAGTCTGAATAAAATGCAACTTACTGTTAGAGCGGGGTGTACTGGCATCTACAGGTGCTGCTGCTATCTTCATTTTTTCATTACACTTTGGGTCTGTTTTCGTACACCCAGGAACGGAGTTCTGCTTTGGCATTACACGGTAGTAAGAGGGAGCATACTTTGAAGAGCTACAACCTTGCAATAAAGAACAGATAGCAAAGAATTGTGTCTTGCGTTGTTGGTTACAAATCCTGAGACAAGCCTTAAGATCCTTCGTATCAAAAAACCATACCTCTTTTCTTACGAGATTCTTGAATTTCTTCACAGCGTTGTTCAAAGTCTTCATCTATTTCTTCCCTCACTATGGCATACGCAGTATCTCTCAAAGTACAAGCTCTGTGCCTAATGAGACGATCTGCAATTTTACAGTCAGACCTGAGTATTTTCTAACAGCCAACAAAATCCTTTGATTACTTGGAAAGATTTTGCTCTTGTCATAGGTAGCTTCTGAAAAGTCCTCTCAGTGAATATTTTCAGCGTAACAAGATAAAAGTTAATTATTAAAGCAAAAGCACTAGTTACTGATCAACGCTTCTATCACAATTGCATGCCCAAGTAGTTTAATGCTACAACATTTACTTCCTGGCAAGAAATGCTCTCTGTTGATGTTTAAAATGATCTGATCCCAGGTCTACTGTCCACAGATGACATTTATCAATTTATACCTTTCAAATTGTTCCAAATTAGGGATAAAAACACATCCTCACCTCCAGGATCTTTATCTGGGTTGTACTCTAAAGCGTTGCTACAGATTAGATCGATGTCTCTTAAAAAGTCTCCTGCAGTTAGGTACTGGTGCAAGTCAATCTTAGAGAGAATTGCCGACAGGTCCATGGGCTGTTTAATAACTGCGTCATAATCAGGTACCTACAAATGAAATGTATGTGCTCAGAGATTTAACACAGTATCTACCAAAATTCATTCTTTTAATAAAGTCAAATAAAGGACTTAAAACCCCCAAATATTTATGGCACCTCCAAAGATGTGGAAATTAACCAGTTAGGTTCTTGAAAACAGAAGGGCTATTTCAACTGGCTTTGAAGAGACAGGCCTGAAGAGGGGAAAAAAAGCAGCAGGGAGGTCAGAAGCACGTGCGGGGCAGAGAAGGGAAGAGACACCCAGACTTACCCAATGAATTAAATGAGAGAGAGAGACATAAGAAGCGTATGGGTGGAAGAAGAAACCACACAGCCCTTAGGGTTGATCTTGTACTGAGGAGCCCCAGCTGAAACAGAGAACAGACTCAACCTTTATTTTAAAAACTGCTGCTTCTACTTCTGTTCTTACAGAAACTATTGACAGTCAGTCAAAGAGCTTTAGGCTTTATTAAAACAGTCCTATAGATGCTGTTTATAAAGAAAGAGACCTCTGCTCTTTTCACTGCTGTAACATGCCTACACATCGAGGCCTTTGCCTGAGCAAACTGTGTTGGCATTTGGTCTGACTGGCAGTTGGAGTAGATGGTCATCGTAGGGCCCTTCCAACTGAAATATTCTGAAGTTCTAAAAGACATTTTAGAAGGAACCTGGGGCTTTCACTGATTACTTAAAGAACAGACATTTGACAGCCTCAAGGAGTCAGCAAAGTAAAAGCAAAATTCATTGCTTGCTTGCTTGCTGAAAAATTGGAATAGTACAGTCCTAAAAACAAAGACAAACCTTCATATAAAGAGCACACAGACACTGAGAAATACACACGCAGACAAATTATGAACAGAGACAGATAAAATGGTATTACAGATCAACACTAACTTACCTCCTCTGGGTCAACAGGCTTTGTAAATGCTCTGAAACGTCTGTCAATGGCAAGTCTATGAGTCACATCCCTTAAGAAAATCCTAAGTTCACGCAACGTGTCCTCCTCCTGCTCCTCCAGTTGGTTGATTTCTTCCTCAGTCAGCTGTTGAGGCTTAGGCGGTGGTGCTACAGGCAGCACTTCCAATGGCCGCCACGCTTAATTGAATCAGAAACTTTTAGTCAATTTACGGTACTCAAATACAAGCGTATGACAAATTATCGCTAGAAAATTACCACCAAAGCAAATAGTGTATAGCTATTAACTTACAGTTAGCAAAGTTTTATAAGTAGAATAGCCTCACCTGCACTGTTTTTTGATGCAGGAGCTTTAGCAGCTTGATTTACAATTAAGTCCTCAAAAAACATTCTTCTTTCTTCCTCATTAGGCAACTGGATTTTGAAAACTTCTTCATAATCATCAATAAACAATTCTTTTATCTAAAGCATGAGGAGAAAAGATATTTCAGATATAAGGCCACACAAATTCATACTCTAGTCCAAAAAGATGAGTACCTTTCAAAATTAAACCGAATAATCACCTGAGTAAGACAAACTGTGAGAAGCTATCTGCTTGTCCTTCAAACTCTAGATTTTCCTAGGTTAGCACGGCAGATTAAAATATCTTCTCTAAGGAACACCTCTAGATTTAAAGCTCAATGAAGGGACCGTGTGATACACTGATCAAGTGGGGACATTCACCACCTCCAGGACTGCTTATTTTCTATTTACCTGCCTTGCTGGTTTCAATCTCTATGGCATCTAGAGAGGGAACAGGCAGGGTTCAGCAGACAAATGCGGGCTTTTTGGTAAGGTGTTTGGGGTTTTTTTTTTTTGTTAAATTAATTTAAGCGAGGTGTCTGAGGCTGTATACTTCCAGGTTTTACTCCGTTTTTCAGTCTCTACTACCAAAAGTTATGGAAGGAATTTCAATACTTATTTTAGAAGGACTTCATTAACAGTATTAAAACTCCTCTAGAAAGTTAAGCCCTTTCAAAGCAGTTGATGACAAACACACCTAGGTAAGCCCCCCGCAGTAACTGAGACAAAATAATCAGGGCAGCATCTTCACATTTTGAATATCCTCCTTTAATGCACACTCTCAGATGTCTAGGAAGCTAAGCATGTACTCTTACTGAATTTTGTTAAGGAATACCACTAAAAATCCACTTCCAAGTTACTGAAACGAAGTTGGAACTCGGCTTTCTCATTTGTAAAGCTTTCACTTACATGAACAAAGAAATTGAAATTTTTATTAAAGAATTTAAAGATGAAATTCCGTTCCATCATTACAGTGTGACCACCGTACTTTTTCAGTAAAAATATCTTTCAATTTCAGTACAAATGTTTTCAGTAAAAATATTTTTTTCCCATTTCCATTTCAAGCACCATATATTCTTGACTAAGTACATACCTAACCATCCTGAAGTCACTGGATTTATTGTCTGAAGTAAATGGCTACATCTGTCTAACAAGCATGAGTGTGTGAGAAGGGGGAAAAAGTTGGGTCAAAGTCAATCTCTTTACTCAGAAGACACTTTAGACAAACGCTTTCGGCATTGTGTTGTCTAAGCAAATTTTAAGAGACCTGGGTAGGGTGCCTGAGTAATAACAGTATGCATTTGCTTAAGTACTCCAATGCTTAAAGGATTTATAGCTGAACAAGAAATTGAATAAAAAAAGTCACGACAGAAATACCTCTGTTGGGAGATCTGCGTGACACACATCGGATGTTGCAAGCAGCAAAACTGGAGCAAATGCTGGAATGTTCTGCAGTAGTGTTGTAAAAGTAGCTTTCAGTGTAGCTCCAACAGCCTCCCACCACAAATGGATATGTGGGATATAAATGATACTCGGCGCTGTTCTTTGAGCTTCTCGCATCAACTGGTGAAATGAAAGCTTGGATAAGAAAACTAAACCATGTGCAATAGGCTAATAAATAACTACGTATCAGTCAAACTATCTTACGAAGTGGGAGTACGTGAAGCCAAAACACAAAACCAAACCAACAAAAGAACAACTCCGTAACAATAAGGTAAAACGTTTACTTTGACTCAAATATAGACATTGCTACGCAGACAGACCTGAAGCTCTACCTGATTTCAAAACTACTCAGGTGTAAGGGAACTCCTAAAGCGCCTCACAACTTAGCTGGTGTAGTGGTGTGCCTGAAAACACAAGCCTAACCCTTCTTCGAGATGTATTAGTCTGGGTAAGTCACTACACGACTGCAACTACACGACCGACTACACCATCTTCAATTCAGAGCGGGCACATAGCCAAGTCAGTCTGGAGCACAGTCTGAACAAACACAGACAGACCTAGGTGAAAAGATGGGGGCTGATGCTGTAAGAGGAGCCTGGTTACAATTCAAAATTTCAAGTATGTTTTATAAGAGGTGACCAGTCTTCAGCCTGCCTGAACAGCTAAATCACGCACAGCCTCTCATTACCAAAGGATCCATCAGACCCGATTACACGCTTTGGATGGCCGCAAGCCGTTGCCTACAGATGGTACCTCGATCGCAGAAGAGAGCGTGCACCTACTGCGTGAGGGAAGTGGCAACAGCCCTTTCACGTGACAAATTTCTCCGTGGACCCTTTCAGATTATTAAGATTCAGGGGGTTCCTGTCACAAAATGGGAAGCGCACGTGGTGTGTCTGGGCAGTGACTAGACACGGTAGCTATACGACCGCAGAAGCAACCGTAACGTAACAAAAAAGGAATTGTGCCTCTTCTGTGACAAATGAGTATCCAGTCCTGTAGTGTGTCTGTCCTTACTTGTCCAGCTCTCAAATGCTGCTGCCTAAAGGTCAAGATATTTTAATACAGTGATGCCAAACAACAAAATGGCTTTCCTGCCTAAAAGTAAAAAGGAAAACAGCACTACCTCTGCTTATATTTAATTTTCACAGTTAAGAAAAACATACCAGTTTACAAATGTAAGTGTTCCATGAATTTTAATGCTTTTACTGCATATACTACAGCAGTGGAAGCTGTATATATATACACACACGCGCGCACGTGTGTACATATGTAAAAAAAAAGAAACACTTCTTTTCCCCAAAACCTTGATTGCCTTTTCATTATATTTAATAAAAAAGCCTACAAAAAGTGCGTGACCTGCAGTCAGGCTGATGCAGAGCCACCTACTGGGAGCAGAGTCTCGTAAGCAGCAATGAAAACAACTTTCTGGATCCCACCGAAATGGGCAGGATTTCTTGCGATAAAGAGGGATTTATTAGCAGCACCTCCCAGCTTCCCAAGCTGCTAGCAAATTCCTCACGGCTTAATTTGGAATAGAAAATACGGCCATCTACAACATCCTTACTCGGGATTATATGATCTAAAAAGAAACGTGCATTTTCGGACAGAAGTAAACCTAACAGCACGTTCAAACCAGGCCACCTCTATTAACAATGAATTTTGCTTATTTTACTAGTTTATATACAGTTCATGAAGCCTATGAGATTAAAAAGAAAAAAAAGATACCCGTGCACATGTTTCTTCCGGTGATGTGGCGGTAACAAACAAAGCAGGTAGGTCTAGCGTATAAACTGGAAACTTTTCCAGGGCATGTATTACCGCAGGTGCCAAATGAGAAGCTTGCCCACATCCTGGCTCTCCAACTAGTAAGAACCGTGGCCTGCAAGATGTTGGCTGGTAATAAGCATTTCTAGAACAATTAGAAGATAGTAAGTTTCAAAATGAAGTGATGACTAGGCACACAGATGTTAAAGGTTTTTTCCTAACCTCGGGTTTTTTTTGGTAAATACTCTCCATGTTCCAGTAAATAATAAGCTGGTCTGTGATCAGGAAGACTATCAAAGCTCATTTTCTTACAACCTTGTACCATAGCTCCCCAAAGAAATCCTGCCAATCCCCAGCATCTCTGCTATTCGTTTGGCTGGCTTAAGTAATGGCTCTTAAATCACACACGGGGACTTGTCCAGCTAAATACACACACGACAACTGGTCAGTAACCTGATATGGAGGAGAAATACAACTCGCTCTCGCTCTCTCTCTCAACACACACCAATCTGGATCTGTACACCCCAATTTTCAGTAGGTCTTGAGTTTAAGTAACTACGAGATCTCTACATCTGTCAAGTTCAGCTGAAATTTGGCCGTAGTTACTGGAGATAGCGGGAAGGAAGGAGCAGAACAACGTTTCTAGGAAAAAATTAAGGTGGGCGCTGAAACACATGAGCTGTATCTGAAGTACGCAATTGGATTAGTTAAATTACAGCAGTACGCCAAATACGTACAAGATTGTATTCAGTCATTCTAATTGTTTCATCGTTGAATTGTGTATTAATTTCCTAGTAATCTTGCTTTCCTAGCATGAAACACATTTGTGAAGAGCGTTTGTTTTTTCCAGCACAATACCACTGTACCTTTACTGGCTGAAGTCAAAGATCTTAGAGACCTAACCAAACTCAGCTGGTCACATTTTCTGGGCAGCATAGCGATAGAAACGGAGAAAAATAACTGACCCAACAGTGATGACAACAATCTATTTTTTCAACTGTTGGCTTATACAACTTCCACATTAAAATGTCAAAAGCTTAATATCAACATTTACCTGCTAAAATTGAGGAATTTTTCCTTTTCTCTACTGGGCATTTGATGAGTTGGCTTATCTTCAAAGATTGATGGCGATTCCTCATCACTGTCAACTGCATAATTTCTTAAAACATGATTTACACTGTCTGAAAGACAAGAGAGGTTTGTTAACTTTCCTGAATACTCCATATCTCACTCTCGCATTAACACAGCTTCAAATCAGTGCTGGAAATCCCTTTTCTTCTATTTCTTCATTTGAGGGCACACACCGAATGCTATTTTCTGAAGAGTTCGTCCTACCACAGACCTAAGGAGACTGCACAAGTCTCTACAAAGCTGTCCTAAGTGCTTGGGAGGTTGTTTGGTTTTTTTCTCCTTAGAAGAAAGATGATTAGGAACAACTTTGGTGGTTCCGAGACACCTGAAAAACCCAACAAGGCCACTTCTTTCTGGGGCAGGTTCCCGCACTGGAAGCGAGGGAATTAAGCGAGTGCGATGGCCACAAACTTCCATTTGCGTAGGACTAGTGAGTCAGAATATACAGACCAACACACCTGCTAAGTAAGGCTCCTCACAGATCACCGAATGAGTAGATAATGGAAGGCAGACAACAGAGAAGGGATGCAATTACCAATCCCCTAGCCTCTCTGCTTTTGTTTTGTTGGTGGATTTCTGCCTCTGTTTTACCAATGCTAACCTATCTCCTGGCTCTACTGGGAGTCATCCTGGTAGGACAGTCTCCAGAGATTAGCATAACTAACTATTAACAGATTTCCATTAATCAAGAGTGGAGTGAGTTTATCAATTTCTTTGCTCTCACCAACTGACAGAGTAAACCTGATCAGGGCTGATGCAGTCAGGGGTGTGAGCTCACGTATGCTAAGCCAAGTCCCAAAGTACACACTACTAAACCATTCTCATCTCCTGTACAAGTGTACAGTGTGATCCACAAACATTTAAGTTAAGAGACTATGGCTAAAAAATAAATCACGATAGCTAAAACAGTATTTAGCTTAAACCGCTTCTGCTTGCATTGTGGTCCTGACATTCTTCAGACAGGAATTAGAAGCATTCATGTAAAAATACCTTTTTCCCCTCTATTTCAATATTTTGAAAGAGGTGCCTCATACTTTAAACCTCAGATCCATCTCTACAAATGACAAATATGATGTTAGCTACTGTCAGAAACAGGGTGCTGTAGTAGAGAACGCATAGTTCTCTACGGCCTATTGTGAGTCATTCACAGCTCCCATCCAGCACTTCACTTTAGAATCCAGACTAAAACCTATCCACCATGTTCCTGAAATAAAAGCATGCACATGCATATTCTGAAATTCTGCTGTCATTATGGCCAAGAGGTTTGTGTATGTTGACTGCACAAATGAGAATTTTTTGCTTTGACAGAATTTTAAAGTAGTGAATGTTATCGTTATACCTGGCTGTTGGTCCTTCTGTAGTGCAAACTCTGCGTGGGGAAATACTCTCTGCAAGGCTTGTAAAATTCTTGCTAAGGTGTTTTCAAGCAGTGGTTTTGAAACAGATGATAGCGCTCGCCCAGGTGAAGCCACAGCCCTCTGTGAAGCTGGAACAGTCTTCTGCATAGCCATGACAAAATCCTTTGCTGTTATTTTGATAGAAGCAACATCTAACTGCAGTTTCTCGCTACTTTTGTATAGCTGAGGATAGCGGCGGCGCAAAGCACAGAGGGCAGCTTCAGCACATAAGGATTTAATATCAGCACCACAGTACCCTAACAAAGAAAACAAGAATCAAAGGTTACATCAGTCTCAGGCAACACAGAAGTCAAGGCCAAGGTTCCGTTCCCCAAGCGCAACACTGAAAGACTTTGTATGCGGCCAAAAATTAACAGTTTAAGAGAGAACGTAAAGAGTTACTGCACTGCAGAGAAGTTTTGTTACGTGGCTCGCAGCCTGATATCCTGCGCTTATTAAGCAGCCCCCTAATCAAAACTTTGCTCCCAGGGAAGATGCCCCAAACCCATTCAACGTTCTGAGAGACAGAAAGAAAATTAAAAGAAAAGAAGCATCTAACTTTCTTTGCTCCCACGGCGTGCCAGCCGCCTCACTCTGCAGCAAGGTGCAAGAGCTCGAGTACTGCCTGCTACAAGCTCAGATTCCTTCTTCGGACTCAGTCCCATGCAGTAACTCACTGTATTTTCAAACTTACCAACACATTTTTCAGCTAGCTCTTCAAGAAACATGTCCGATGGCTTTGGGGTCCAATCTCGTGTGTGAATCTTGAAAATCTCTTTTCTAGCCTGGAAATAAAATGGTCGCATTTTAGTTTGTCCAGAGTTTTCTCTTCAAAATCCCCGAAACAACACAAAACCCCCCACACCCTCACATTAATACAAATACTTGGTTTATCTGCTAAACTTTTAAGTATTTTACAGCGCGATTAATACGCTCTCTGCTTTTGCAGAGTAATTGCTGCAATTACTACAAAGACGAACAATAATTATGACTCAAACTACTGTCACTGATCCAGAAAATGTCAAACGTTGCCTATCTTCATCTCCGATCTTAGCAAGATCTTTTATTTAAGTATTCCCTGGTACACAGTTTAATTACGGCAGATTTCTAGAATTCTTCCACAGTAGGGAATCATATAGTGTATGTGTTTCACGGCACCTCCTCTCCTGTTCCTGAAAGGAGATAAAAACTGGAGACAAATGTTTCTGTTAAAGATGCTGTTTAGTGCACTTTTACTAGCCTTCAACCATAGCCAAATTAAAACACACAAGACCAGGGTTCCACACTATCTTCCTCCCCATATTTTTTGGTTGCTATACACCTACTTTTTCATTGCTTAGCTATCGCCATTGAACTAGAAGCTTCCCAAGCCCCACACCTGTCCAGCGTACCTCGCATCTTTGTCCAATAAGAAGTTACCAGTAAGAATGTCAGCTCCCAAAATACTTCCCTCCCAGGATACGCAGCCTGGGAACGATCCAGCACAGGTACATCCACTATCCATTCGTAAACCAAGAACTGAGAGCAAGACCACTTCAGGATGAAAGTGTCTAAGTGGATTAAGTCAGTCAGCAAACATGGACAGATTTGGGAATGGAAAAAAATTCAATCGCTCCAGCACCAGCCTTGAGAAAAGTTTTTGTTTGCAAAAAGGAATTCTTGTGCGCACACCATTTCTTTCATTTTCAAGATGAGATAGCAGTAATTTACAGCTAATTGGGGCATTCACTCTTTCTTACATGTTTCAGTGACTAGCAGCATCCCATTTTCTTGGCTGGTCACAGTGAAACCAAAACTAATTACAGAACTAACTACTTGTGGAAATCCTCTTAATGGTATATATTCAGTACCGGATCTGCCCCCCACAGTCTCTCTTTTGCCCAAGTTGTCCAACACTGGGTTTGACTTTAACTGCTCTGTAATCCTGCATTGTTACGTGGTTTTGTTATAAAGAGGGACTTTGTCACATGAGCATTAAGGTTGTGTTTAAGTTCTGACCTCTTTATCTGGCAAGCTGAAGAGGAACTCTCGATCAAAGCGGCCGGGTCTTCGTAAAGCAGGATCTATAGAATCCAGCCTGTTGGTGGCCCCAATGACCACAATCTCTCCTCTGCTGTTTAAGCCATCCATAAGGGCCAGAAGAGTTGACACAATAGAGCTAACAGAAAAAATATAACTTTCATTCACTGGTTTAGTAAATTTTGTTACATTCTACGCAATCTTCTGCAATGACCACTCAAAAAGGACAAGCTTTTCTTGATGAGACGCCAATTAGCGAAAGACTTAATTTAGGACATAACAAAACCAGTAAGCTAACACAGGCCTTGTGCTGATATCAAGCTGAGTGAACTGGTTTCAGTTATTGTTTGAAAATCATCTGAATTTTAGTAGCATTGAATTACTAGTTTTCAGGATAAATTAATGTATCACATAAAGTTAAACAGGTTGTGGTGGTCTTTTCACAAAGATCAAGCAGCTTCTATGTAGATACCAAAAATGTACTACCTATGAATTTGGTCTTGTTCACTGGACCGCACAGGAGCAAGGCCGTCTATCTCATCGAAGAAGATAATTGAAGGTCGCATCTGGTAGGCCTCGAATGAAAACAGAGGAATATGGACATAAGTAAACCGGGACTATTTTAAAGAGAAAATGCATTAAAAATGTTTTGGTTGGGAAGTCACTGGAACTAGATCTTTCAGACTGGCATCAGGGATCTCTACTAATTGGGCTAATGGAGTGAGGGGCACGAGTAACAGAAGACGGCAGCTTGTGTCAAGCCACTGAGACCGGGTGACAGGAAACAAATCAGAGCAGTAGTTTTTACAGCTGTTTGGCAACCGCCGAGAACAGAGCCGAGACTTAATTCAATTACAGGTTCTGAAAGCAAGCTTCCATCAGGAATTTAAATGACTATGCCGTCAGCCTGCATCTGTTTCCCTCGGATCTAAAGCCACCATCCATCTCTTGCCTCTTGAAACCCTTTTTGTGGCTGTTTTGGTTTGGGTTTGGTGGGGTTTTTTTGTTGATGGTTATTTTGGGGGTTTTGGTGGGGTTTTTCTGAGGTGGGTAGCAGGGGTTTGCTTTGCGAGGTTTTCTCGTTTTATTAATCTTCCCTAATACATCTCAAGATTTCAAGCCCGTAAAAAACCCACTGAAAAAGGAAACACTAACAAACCCATGTCAGTGGAAAGAACTGACAAAAACCAAAAAGGAGTGAGTTGTTCTTAAAAATACTGACCACAGAAGATTACAGTTACCACTCGGACAGAACACACAGCACGTTTCAACCTTACCTGATCAAATAATAACCGAAGCTGTCGTTCAGATTCCCCCGCCCATTTACTCAGGCAGTCGGCACCTTTTCGCATAAAAAAGGCTATTCTCCTCTCACCTTGGCTGCATTCGTTAGCAAGCGCACGAGCAACCAGTGTCTTTCCAGTCCCTGGCGGACCATAGAATAGACAGCCTCTGCAATTATTAAAAAAAAAAAAAAAAAAAAAAAAAAAGAAAGAAAGAAAAAGAAGAAAAGATTCATATATGATGGAAAAGTATCTATTACAGTCCTCATCCCTAAACCACACCCCTCTTCTCTCCTAACCAAAACACTTTGTGTATAAGATCGCGGTAACAGCTGAAGTGTGAGAAAAGTGAAGAGAGATGGAAGTTTTGTGTTCCTACACAATTCAACAAGGCAGTAAACGCAACAAATAAAGAGGATAATGGAGACGTACAAACCTCGAGAAAAGATCCTAGTGTCCCGGAAGGGCACTTCCAAAACTGCTGACAAACTACCAGGGGTGGTTACAGCACAGTGGAGCCAAACCAGAACAAACTTGAGCGCAGAATCTGAGACTTGGCTAACTTATGATACGCTGCATGTAAATGCTTGTTTTCACAAAAGGCAAGATTTGCTAGTAAAGCATTTCATTCTCCCTTAAAAAGCTTGAAGTTACTGGATTTGGTCTCCCAGGCCATCCATTGCTGATGATAAATGAGGTGGAAGTCTAAACCTGGGAGAGTATTCTGCATTTCCAGATAAATACAGCCATCAACTAGAAAAGCCAATACACTGCTGTTTCAAAAAGAATTTCAATGAATAAAGAAGCAAACCCACTGGAATATTGTCTTTTCATTATTTGTAATACTTTTAAAGTTACCGAAAGCAAAGAATTTAAAGTCATATTTCACTATACCATAATTGAACTGCGCTGATCAAGAACATATAAAGCTAACAATTAAATCTCTAATAATGTCATAACGCAGAACTAATTTAGCTGTGTAAAAAGTGGTCAGATCCTTACTTTAGCCCAAGCACGACAAACACGGCAAGGTTCTAGTTGCAAGTCCTGTCAATTCTAAAACGTATCCCTGGTCACTTGAACAAAAAGACAGTTGGTGGGAGAGACAACTGGACTTCCAAGCAACAAATTACAGTTGACTACCAGTAGATGATTCCTTCTTGCTTATAAACTAATCAAGCGGACGTGGCCATCGAACTCAAACCAAAAATGACTCAGCCCCACCTTTTAAAGGCAAGACACTTTTAAAGTATACTCTCACCACACGGTACATCTTTGAACCTACATATATTCTGGATTCTCTCCATTGTTAAGAAATTGCTTTTTACTACTGCCAAAAAGCCCCATCAACATTGCTGAAAATTCTGAAGCGTGGAAACATATTGATACCTCAGTTGAATATTCTCCTGAAAATGGGTGAATTAGAATTCATAGTTTTAAACAATATCTGTTACCTTGGAGGTTGAATTTTGAATCTCTCAAAGACTTCTGGGTAAAGCAGTGGAAAAACGGCCATCTCTTTTAAAGCTGAAATGTGGTCAGAAAGACCACCCACACCATCAAATCGCACCTAAAAATAAAGTCAGCGGAACACGTTTTATACGTTAAAGAAAGCTGCAACCTTGATGAGGTTCCATCAGAAAGTACATGTCAGCACAAAGGAAATGTTCGGGGCAATTTTCAAATTGCTGGAGAGAAAATTGTAAACCAAGGTAGCTGTAGACAGCACGTTATTGAAAGCTTTCAGAAACACTGGAAACATCTCACGGACACAATGAACTAAAATTACTTACTGAACAATCTATTTGCATTGGATCAACATCAGCCAGACTTGCTCCAATTTTCATTCGATCCTTGGGAATTCCCTTTAGCTCATCTTTTCGAAAGTTTAGTGGAAGACACCTGATTTGAATTAAGGAGAAAGAGAAAGGCACTTTCTAACTTGGGATGCAGCTAGCTTTTTGCTTTTATAACGATGGCAAGTGAATGCAGAAGACCTTATAAATGAGATAAACTTCCTAAATAATGAAATATTTGTTCACGTTGGTTTACATTTAATGTCCGTGAGTAAAAAAAGGAAAATGGTCACTCCGGACATTAAACTGCGTTAATTATTTTAATAACTCTTAGCACTTCTAAATATCCATGCCAGACCACACAGCATATAGAGGAATGCAAGCTTCAAACAACTTACTCCATATGTGGAGACCGTGACCTGACCTTGATTTGCGTGACGGAAGAACTCCTCAAAACACACTGACATCTTTCAAAGATTTTTTCGCGTCTACATTCAAAGACTTACAGCCCAAGGGGCTACTTAGTTCAGTGTGGATTAACATTATAAAGGCTGGCCACTACTGCTGGTCCTTCCCAAGGACTTTGGGATCCATGTGCCAGAAGACACACATGTCTGAGAGACATTGGGCTGAAAACTTATTTATTAGATTGTTATTAAAATAGTTTTTAGAAATTGTACAAGAGAAAGTGGCTAACACTTCACAGTCAGGCAGATGCAAACTCCCCCCAAATAGATTTCTCCCTCCCCTATTCTCCAATTTCATTAACCTTCTTAAATTTCTGTTATGGCTGCGCTTCCTATGTCTCTCAAAACGCTCTTCGTCATCAGATGTGGATGAAGAGGATGTGGAATCTGTGTTGTGGACTGCGTGTCTCCGTCTGCAAACATTTAAACAAACAAGTAAAACATTAAAGTACACGCTAAATAGTATCAAAACTTAAGTGAATTCTGTCTCAGAATTTACTTTGAGATCTATTAAGTTTCCAGATCATTGTACTCCTTTTGAATCTGATTTCAAAGTATATGACATGATTTTCCTTGTGACAGTAAAATTTAATTTTTCTGAGGAAGGTAAAATGTTTAACTATTTTTAAAAGAAATTTCATAAAATAAATTACTCATTTTGTCCAGTCTCTCTCTCACACACACACATAAATGGAGTTTCACTTAGCATTATATATCCACTCTGTGAAACATAAACCTTTTTAACTTGTTTACAAATTTGGCTTCAAAAACCTTTCCTTCCATAACTATCTGCTTTCAAAGACGCTGAACAAAGTGCTCATATCTAGCAAGAGACAGCATTCTGCACGCTCTAACTGCTTACAGGATCCAAAACCTCTTTGTCATTACTACTGTAATTCATAATTTATAATTTCATTTAGCATTTTTCTTGTTTAAGGATAGTTTCATACAGAATCATTAGCTGATTTCAGACAGAAACCAGAATCAGTATTTGACTGATTAAAAAAAAAAACCCAAAACAAATCCATTAAAACTTCCACACAGGTTCTCCCTCTAACTAAATTATCTTCAGTTTTAAGAAAATAATTGGTATTCTTCAGGATGAGTCTCAGATTTTCAGAGAGAGATTCTGGCTTCGGTTCGAGAACAAAAGAATTGCAGCTACATAATCTCAGCACAACCTCCGGAATTACCTTATCAGTGACCACCAATACTGCATTTTAAAATTCCTAATGGCTAATATAAAAAGTACAGTTTACACTCTCAATAGTTGTTTTCTTTATACCCTCGGACTACCACAGCGATAATCACACTACTAATCTGTAATTACCACCAATCCAAACACCCTTGAAAGCATTATTCAGTCATGTGAGCAACAGCACTATTGATAAGTAAGAACTATCACTAACCATATACCAACCTGTTAGCTCTTTTGCAGCAAGAGCCTTCTGACTGAGCACTTCTAAATGAGTATCTCTGTCTGACAGGTGAAGACCGGCCCGAAAAATCTCTCTTACGTTGCCTTGGTTCTGTTGAAAGCAAAGAATTTAGAATAATGTTACAAACAAGGTTAAGAGAAAGCAGGATAGTGGAGGAGGTAGAAAATTTCAGGGGAAGTTTCAAGTGATTGGGGGGGGGGATTTTTTTTTTTTTTTTTTTTAATCAGTGCACAGTAGAAGGGAAAAAACACACACTTGTGTTTTAAGGAGAACTGAAAGCCACAAGAGTAAGATTATCAAGTCTGCTTAATTACTATTCTTTCAAGGATACACAGGCCTTTTTTTTATTGAAAAACAACAACAAGTATGCCAAATGGCAAAGGAATATAACGTGCACAGGCTACATGCATTTAATAAAATTTACTTGCAGAATGAAGGTAAGAAATTTAAATAGAAGTTGAGTGGGTATATATTTCATTAAAAAAAATCGTCTATGCAAGGAATTAGGTCTTAAGAGAAACTGTGCATATAACCTACTTTCCAATGGAGCTTGATAGCGCTCAACGGTTTTCCTCTGTCGAAAGTCGTAACGCTTTCGAGTGTCTTCACCATCATCTTTCTCTTCATTTTCTTCTGATGAAACTACTGTACATTGACATAACGTTAAACTGTTTAAGTACTGTTGCAAATGATACTAAATTCAAAATGCACTCCACAGATGCCTATAGGTTTTACTATTACCTTCATGTTAATGACGATAGATCTGAAAACTGGCAAAACCTTACGACCAATTTATGCAAGAGACATTGCAGAAATTACAAAACACAGAGGAGCGTACATATAGATACTGTTCTGTGCTCGCTGAAATTGCTGGGTGACTTCTCATCAGCCTTACTAACACCAATTCTGTCATCTTGCTTAGCTAAGATGCAGCTCCTATGAAAACCGCTATTTCAGAAAGTCATTTCTTGTTATTTTGAGAAAGCGTTTCAAGGAAATGTTTTTAATATTCTATAGTGGTAAGACTAAGCATGGTAAGCTAGCTCCAAGCCCTAGCTCTGCCACAGATTACGTCAGCAATAATGGGCAAGTCTCAGGTTTGAACTTCCCCAATCAGAAAATAATGTCAAATGCATACAGTTTATGCCACTAGCTTCTGCAAAGTAACTTCATGTTTTTTTCATGAAGGATGGTAAGAATGCAAAACCCAGAGTATAATTACCTAGCAGGTTCCTAGTAACACCCTCTCACATTAATAGCTACACACCGGGTGAGGAATGTACATGCTCTGTTCACCTCCCTGCTCACTAAAATTAAGTATGCTTGATTCCTTGGAAAGCACTAAGCTTTACTTCTTCCCCCTAAAATGTCACACTGCTTTCTGAATGCAAGATAAGTTACACAAGATAACGTAGACAGCACATGGAAAAGTGAAAAATTATTTTGGCATCACTACTATCCCCAGTCCATGGTTCTCCAACACTCCTGTCACGAAGGCACGAGCTTTTCTGCTCCTCGAGTCCTTCCCCTTGTTCCACTCACTTTCTTTATACTAACACACCTTCCTCACTCCTTCTTGGCACACGTTTCATTCTAAAAGTATATTTTAGTTTTTTCCCAATTTAAAATTCCAGAGTTATCACTTTGACCACAAATGAACTGCCCCATACTCTTATTTCCCTTTCAACATACTATTTCTAATTACTTTCTACAAGTCTCTCCTGCCCAACACCTCGAGATCCACACACTTGAACCAAGCCATACAGTTCCTCCCTCTAGACTGCCCGTACCTTGTATTAAAGCTGCTCTTATTCAAGCCTTGACTTGATATTCTCCTAACTAGATCTCCAAATGAGTCAGCTGTCCTCCCTTACCAGTCAAATGTCCTCGGCACACTTGGTCGTTTCTTTTTGGTAATGCCTTGCTCTACCTGGGCTTCTTGAAGTCAGCCTCTCGCTGGACTCCTGCTGTGGCTCCAGGTGTTCTCTCACTGCTCTACGAGGAGGTCTGGTCACCGAGGTACGCACCCGGGAGCCACAGGCTAGGTCTGAACTAATGACAGGCTGAACAACAGGCCTAAAAACAGGCCACGGACTGTTCGCTGGCCTGATCGGGATTAGCAACAAGATCACCCCAGTGCTCATTAACACCTGGACATCTAGCTTGAACCTTTTTGTAGGTCTCCGTTGCCAGTCGTTAAGTCGTACACAGGCTGTGTAACACATACAAGATAACGCCCGCGCTGGAGATTGCATAAATCCCCTCTCGTTCAAGTTCTGATAGTCTGATGGTCAGACAGGTGACCAGACGCAGGGCACAGGCAGTACTGACCAGCAAACTATTTACATGTGACTGGCCCGTTTTATCCCCTTGCCCCTCTATTTTCCTACTCTTGTTCCTCACAAAGTCACCGGAACGCCTCCCGTGTTCCTGCCCTTAAGATCCCTTCAGTCCTGCGTGAACTGCTTTTCCCCTGCATCCCACAAAATGCCCCACTGCTGGGCAGTAACCCCCTAGTCCAAAAGGGGATATGCAGAGCTGCCCCCGATGAATCCTCCAGATAGGTTTCCCGCCCGGATGCTGGGGCTGAGAGCTCTGATGGGACGGACAGCCCTGGGAGAGGCCCAGACAGGGTGGCTGTTCCTCCTCGCTTTGATCTGGGTGTCTGCCATTGCACACCCACGCGCTCCTCCGGGCTTGTGCAGATAGGGCTTTGATGGACTGATGGCCTTGGGAGTAGCCCGGCAGGGTGTTATGCGGGCTCCCCCTCCTGCCGCTGTCTCTCTGAGCGAGTGTGCAGAGGAGGTCTGTCACAAAACCTAACACTGATCAGCTCAACTACTGCCGCATCCTTTTCTATCCTTAAGTACAGTCTCGCCCCATTCTCTTCCATCCAGAAATCTCCTACAAGGATTGTTGGACTGACTGCCTTAATCACAACTATCCTTCTCCTTAAAACCTTAGAGGTTCTTCCCCCTCACTTCAAACAGAAAGTTAATATGGCCTTTTACAATTTCACCTTATTCCTCATCTTATTTCCCACTGAGTGCCGGGATGACAGCTCCTAATTACAGGCCCAGACAGCAGCTCCCACCGACTACCTGCTAAACACAAAAATGAACACCACTATCTTCTCCCCTGCTGATTGTCACACTCTGGAGGAGCTTTCCATACTCATCTGGCAGCCTGCCTGCCTGCCTGCCTGAAAATTCTTGCTGCGCTGCTCAAAACCGTGAAAACTGTCATGCTCCTGCTGCAGCAAGATCACTCTTTCTCATTCTGAGGAATACTGTCCGTTTCTCTCTATTCCCACCTGTCCACAGCCATCTGTTGCCTTTTATCCTGTCGGCATTTTGGACAAGCACTGGTTTTTTTTCCTCCGAATACCTGTTCTGAGCTCACTACAGTGCAGCTCTAGAGTCCGTGACTATGGCTTGTAATGTCAATAGCAACACAGATTCTTTTAACAGAAGAAAAATACTCAGTAGTTCAGCTCATCTCAATTGTTTAAGACAAGGCTCTTGGCTAGAGCATAGTAAAAAAAATTTAAACCAGAACTAACCTACAATGCCACCTTGATTATCAGCTATTTCTTTGTCAGCTCTTTGGATTTCTTTCTTTCCTTGTGCATACATATCGAGCTTCTCCTAAATAAAAGAAACAAGAAGGATCAGTCACAAACATGCAGAAAACCTGACACGGGCATATTTAGTGCCTATACAGTAACATTATCAAAGCACTCCATGTACACAAAAGATTAAATTAAGGTACGGGAGAACAGGAACATCATTCTGGCACCCAGGATTGATAACAAGAATTTCTGCTCTAAAATAGGGTTTTGTACATGTGATAGTTAAATACTTAAATACAAAACCGAGTGTATCAATTAATCACAGGTTAATAATCCAAGAACCCAGGAAAAAGCAATTTCTAGCAGGTAAAAAAAAACCCCAAAACCCACATATGGGCATTTGAGACATGAGGTACAAAGTACTATGGACAATTCTGGTTTCATTAAAAAAAAAAAAAAAAAGTAATTTAGATCTAAGCAAAAACCTGTGAAAACAGGCTATGAAGATGTTTAAAAAATGAAGTGCCTGTCATTCAAAAGGACAGTAGAACTTAATTTATTGAGCAAAACTAAGAGGAAATATGATTGCTGTATATAATTTTAACCTCAGTTCATCTAGGGACAGAGGACTTCTTAAGCTCACAGGCCAGGCTGGCACAAAACCAAACACAGATAAATCAGACATCGACGAATTCAGTTTTTAGTAAGATTTGCAGTGAAAACCCAAGCCCTGAAACAGCTGTTTGTAAAGAGCCTCCATTCAAAAATCAGAAGGCCATTCAGAAAGTGTAGTATAAGACATGTATTTCAGCATAGTACTGCTTTTTCATGTCTTCTGAAGATTTTTCCTCCACCCACCCTTCGAGTGTATCTGTAGCGTGACCATAACAGTAAGATGTTAAACTATAATTAGAGAGCAAAACCAAATGTTATTGTAGACTACACTATTCTTTGGAATAAGTTATTTCAGCCAAATTAAAATCGCAACTAAATAATTTCCCTATGTGGAATACACTACTTATACAAAAAGAGTAAAATAGATTAGTATCTCCTACATCGTGGAACACCCCAAGGTCTTCCATCATTCGCCGTCTACGCATCTTCTCCATGTCATCCATTTTTTGCAAGACTGCTTCTGCAGTACTACGACAAAAAGTTGACATGTAAGAACAAAGATAGGCAAGTACAAACAAAAATAGTTAAAACAGTACACATAATCAGCATGACATTTTAATAGAGTATGCACAAAGTAAGAGTCGTTGACGCTTAACCAAGTTTTTTAACACTACTTAAAAATCAGGTCAAATGTTTACTTTTTTAGAGAGAGAGTTAAGAACAAGCGATTGAGGATTTGCAGACACTGTTTTCGGGTTTATTTTCCCCTCTCACTGAACACAGTAAAAAAAAAAAAAAAGAATCTAATTTAGTAGGAAAAAAGAATTCTGAAGATCATAGTAATGTAACAGAAAGAAATTATAGCAGTTTTTAATAGCGCTTAAGTTGCTCTGCGTGATAGCATTAAGTCATGTTTAGCTCACAGCCTTCCTCAGACAACAGGTTGCTTATTCTTCTCTTAACTGTAATTTAAGTTTCATGTTGATTTCCCATGACTGTATATGCTGGAAAAAACCCCATCCCGCTCCTGTTCCAGTTCACAAACTTTTCAGAAAACAAGGTCAATTTGGGCTTCACAAAGGTCATTAAGCCATGGACAGACAGGCAGAAACACTAGGACTACGTCACTTTGGCTGTATCCAACTTTCCTCAGTATCTCAACTCAACCGAGCATTAGACAAATATTCATAAGCATGCAAGAAAAGTTAATGAAAAATGAAGGCGCTTCTGATGCTAAGAAAATCGATTTAGAGGGCAAGTTAAATCTCCTGAAAGTCACACCGTAAAGTGAGTGTTTTGGTTCACAAGACAACACATAAACCCACCCAGCCCGGACATAGAAGGTGCTCTAGTATGAAGATCTCTCTGCAGCTGGCAATCACAAAATGAAGACACCGGGGGCCAATTTAAACATTGGCTGTGCCCAAACTCTTTACACGTGAAGCACTTCCCAAATACATCCTCACACACACACACACACACACACTCTCCAACCTGGAAGTCTTAAACGGCCACAAGCATCTATTTCCAAAAGACTCGGGTTAAACAGCTTGGCTGCGAAGGACAAAGGCCCACACGTTACCTAAATCAGTGTATTAACAATAATTACAGGACATACTGGCACAGGCAGAGGCAGAGGCAGAGGCAGAGGAGGACACCCTACCTGACCAACAGCAATGGAATGTTAGCAGAGGTTGCTTAACAACATCCTGCAAGTTCCGAGCCGTGCGACCCTGGTGGGACTCTGCAGTGGAGGGCACCTGAGCCCAGCAGGTATCACAAGGCCATATCCTATATGTAGTCTCAGCCTAACCACTGAATACATTTAGCTCTTGCTACCAGGAACAGTAATACCTTTTTCTGTTGTCAAAAGAAGGAGAAAGGTGCTAGCTGATACTATGCCATAGCACAAAGGCTTGCTAGTAAGGCTCATTTTAGTAGCTTTGCAAGATGATGACAAAAATCTCACTCACTTTGGTATAAGTTTGTCAAATAAAACAGATTGATTTGTAGTGGTGTAATGGCTTTGGCAAAGCCTGCAGCTTCGGCGGACCTCCAAATCCCCATTTTCTTCATGGACTTGTTCTGCAGCTTTTGCATCAGCTCTAGTCTTCAGTGTCCTGTTGACTAAAATACGTTAATGGATGAAATATTTTGAGACAGAACATATGTTATTCCCTTTATTTCACCGTTATTCTAGTAAAATGTAAAAAAAACCTGCCGTGGATTTTTTCTTTAAATACTGAATTAGAAGTTATTGTCACGACCACAGCATTCAACTTAAATGACTTATGTTAAAAGCACGACTTGTATAGCAACTTTTTATTAGTCTAGAAAGCCAGTCTGATGAAAACAAACACGCAGTTTTTGTTTCATGCAGGAGGCAAGTTCATTCCAGTTACTTCTTTCTGGAAAAGTGAAAACAAGAAATAGGTCTCTTGAAGGTGTTTTCACTCCATTCATGTAAAATCGTATCTGATCGTTTGTTTTTTTAAAAAATGTTTATGTGGGAAGTCTCTTCTTAAGATGCATAGTTTTAGTACACTGTTTAAGCATACATCACTTTCATTTTCTGCATCGTGACACAAAAGCTCTAGAAGATAAGAAATGTCTCCAGATAAACGCCCCAATATCAAAGAGCTCAAACGCTTGCTGCTTTAAAACAACATCTGCCCAGTACTTACCACGCAGCAGCCTTTGCCACAGGTTCGTTACTTGCACTATGTCCTGGGTTTGCATGGCAAAGTTTTGGTAGCGGGGCAGGGCTACAGGGGGACCCGCGCTGGAGCTGTCTATTCCTGAAGGACTGCACCCCGTGGAAGGGACCCACGCTGGAGCAGTTCGTGAAGGACTGTGCCCCGTGGGAAGGACTCGTGTTGGAGACGCTGGTGGAGGACTGTCTCCCATAGGAGGGACCCCACGCTGGATCAGGGGAAGAGTGTGAGGAGTACTCCCTCTAAGGAGGAAGGAGTGGCAGAGACATGTGAGGAACTGATCACAACCCCCATTCCCCGTCCCCCTGTGCCGCTGGTGGGGGGAAAGGAGGGAGAGAAATCAGGAGTGAAATTGAGCCTGGGAAGAAGGCGGGGGGTCGTGGGGGGTGGGGGGGAAGGTGTTTTAAGATTTGGGTTTATTTCTCCTTACTTAACACTGATTTGATTGGTAAGAAATTAATTTTCCCGAGTTGAGTCTGTTTTGCCCATGACTGTAATTGGTGAGTGATCTCTCCCTGTCCTTATCTCAACCCACAAGCCTTTCATTCTATTCATCCAGCGGAGGACGGACAATGATAGAGCGGCTTTGGTGGGCACCTGCCCTCCAGCCAGGGTCAAGCCACCACACACTGTCATTAAAATAATTAAGAGAGGTCAATGAGAAAGTAGAGCACAATTAGAACCTGAATAACTACAGACAAAGTGCATTTCAGGCCCCTTCCCGTGTTCAGCCTGCGCCTGGCAGGATTCTGCCTGCAAATAACAGATTTTCCCAGCTGCCAGCAAGCAGCTTCACGGCACCAAGCCTGTTCGTGTGCTCCGCGCCGCAACTCGGTTCCAAGGTAAATCGCTGAACTTCAGGGACACCTTCCTCATGTCTGTGGGTTTGTGCTTCTCATGACTGAATTACTTTTTAACTCACATAGAATACGGCAATATTCCCTCCTATTTGCAAGAACGATTGATTTTCAATCAATTTGTGTCCTGCAGACTCCAGAAAATCCATGTCACGAAGAAACCCAAGCCAAGGAACAGGTTCTCCAGTGCCTAAGAGCAGGCTGGGATTCACACTGCGTTCTCCCCAAGCCTGCAAGGAATTAATAGCATATCCTCCTGTTTGCACCTACCTCTCTTCATACAACTCATAGGAAATTCACTGCCTTTGAGGTACCTATTCTCACAACTTCCGCTGATTTTGGCTGATGAGTTCAGAAGTTTTGGGAGCCAAGTTCAATAGAGTGACCAAAGACAATCCTTCTCAGAAACCAGGCTACAAAGGAATCCTAAGGAATTATCACTACTTACCTTCTTTCTAGTCTTCTTTTTTTGGGTCTGATTTCGGCTTTGCCAACTGCCTACGTTAAGAAAGAAGACAGAGAAAAGGAGAAAAGAATTGTTGTATTACAATTTTTGTATTATAGCATATCATATCGTATTGCATTGTATAGTTCCCCCTCAAGACTGGGGAACTTCACCAAGTTTACAATCCGGTGCTCCGCATCATGCAAAAAAAAGCCTGTGGACCACAAGGATTCAGATGTCTGCTGCATACCGTATGCACAATTCCATAAGGACAGACATTTCCTAACCTGCTAACCTTGAAGTCTCAACAGCACAAATAACATCTCAGTAATCAAAGCGGAGGAGAGATCTCAAAGGAGTTGGGAAGATACACATGTTTTTTATACAAGCAGAAGACTTTTACTAAGAAGAGGGATTCCAGTTCTAAGATACTGGCACTGGTATTAACATAATCGTATCCCTCTGCAGATTTTTAGCTGTAGGTGTATCGTGATGTGACTCGTGCATGCTTTCACTTTTCATTCTAGAAATTGAACAGAGATTGAACACCTGGAAATACAATACCTTGTAAAGTGTCTTCGATTGACGTTTTCACTTAATATTTCCATGCTTTTGTCAAAGCTAGAGTCTGAACAGGGCGGCATGTTTTTTCTCATTGATCTTAAAGAGTGTCCATTGAAACATCCCATTTTGCCAGAGGAAAAATCCTAGGGAAAATAAAAAAGGAAATAAGAATGTATTTATCTGAACCACATGTATTGAGTTAAGAAGGAACTTCTGCCTCCTTTAGGCAAGTTTATTCTGTAACACTCCTGATTCAATAGCGGTGCAACTAACAGCAGGTAACTTGTACACCAGGAAGGAGCTCTCAGAAAAAAAGCCCAACTTGCAAAGCTAAAGCTCCCCTCTGCCACACTCTTCTTGTGGACAACTTGAGCTTAATATCCTTTGAAAAAGTTATTGCGGCAAAGCCTGTCAGATAAACTTAGTGTTTCATTAAAAACCCCCAAATCTTTTATTTCAAAAGTTGGTTCAGAGGAGCAGTCAAGCTTGACTTTGCATGTTCGGGGATTAAAATCTAGTTAGGAGAGTTTCTCTTCCTCTCTCTGTTCCATTGATAACTGCATTCAGAGGCACATGAAAAGATTTCCTTCAAGAGGATGGTCTTTATCCCCGGGAAACCAAAGGGAACTCAAGATACACTTTTTTATGGCTGTTGATCTTGTTCACATTGGCATTTCTGCAAGGAGGGTGAGTACTATCACCTTTCCTATGTGAGGGGGAAAGCTATACCCATGAGAGGGGGCTTGTTCAGTTTGTTCAGCCAACCCAAAGTTTCATTAGGAGTACGCCAAACTAAGTCTCACACCGAAAAGGGCAGAAAACAGACCAGATTCTTTCACTTCTTGACACTAACTTTACCAAGAGGTACTTCCATTAGTAGCTGATGGAGATGATAACAGAAGCGTGAAGAACGCGGCTACAGGAGAGCAATGACGCACACGCAATGCCCTTGCAGTGCCACACAGCGAGAGCTGTGGCCGCCCGCTGCTGGAGGGTCAGCCCTGAGCCACAGAGCTGGGCGATCCTGACGGTCTTCTCTTCAGACAGCCTTGAACAAGTCATCCCCAACGTTCACCGCACAACTGGCCGTGAGAAGACAGACCTTCCGACGAGGAGGATTTCAATCACCTTTCCTTCATCGCTCGTTTTAAAGAGCGCCTCGCTTCCTGCAGTTCTCCAAGCTGGTGGAGCGAGGCCTCGTGGTATGCTTCCCATATCTGGCTTTAAGTTGGGGCATCTGAGATGAAACCCCTGAAGCTATTTTATAGTTCTCAGATCCAGCGTAGATGGATGTAACAAGACCTAAAGCTTAATGACAGGCAGTCTGGTCTGTCAGAGTCACTTTTCACATTCTTCCTCTCAAAGGTTTAAGAAAGAAATTGTAACAGAAAGCCTGTCAACTTATTTTTAATTTGTCAGAGCCCTACATTTATTTGAAGGCGGTTTTTGTGCACACTCACACACAGGAGTATAGAAAGACTTAAACCAATACTTTCAGCATTCGCCACTGAGACAACTAGAAAAAACCCCTAGACCAAGAAATAATCTCACCTGCAAACGTACTCATAGTATTCCTACAGCTGGATGCCTATGGCTTAGACATCGTCCTACAAAATGTATAGGCATGCCTGGGAACTGCCTATAATGTTGGGTTATGCGATTAAAGGCTAATCTGCATAAACAAAAGGCAGCGGGGAAGCACGGGTGGGCAGAGGCACCCCAGTAACACAGCGCCAGGGGAACAGCCCGGCCCCGCTCCTTGTGAGGCCATCGCTCAGCCCAAGGCCCAGCTCCAGGGTGAGGGACCCCCCCAGCGGTGCAGGCAGGAGAGCCCTTGGGGTCACCGAACAGACCAAGTGAGGGCCTCTGCCTAGAATACGACTCGCTGGGGGATGCCCATCATCACAGCCTGTCCTGGCTTCTCCCCACACAGGGGAAACAGCCGTGTACTACTCCCTCTCTCGTCAGGGCAGGTAAAGAGCAGGCCTCCTCTGCTTTGGCCAACCTCCAGGACTCCAACCTAGCAATTTTCCTAACTTCCTCACTGCAATATCCCCTGAAGATGAGGCCCTTGTTCTACCCTCTGCAATCCACGCAAAGGAATCTCCTTTACCCCCTGCAGCTAGGCCATTTTTAACCCTTTCCCCAACTGTAGCCTAGGATAGCGGCTTCTACGAGGGACTGGAAAACCCTTATAACACTGGAACTGTAGGAATGTAAAATTCTCACACTGGATTTTGAAAGAATTTCAGAAAAGTAGGTATTAGTATTTTATCCTTGATGAGCTTTATGTCAACCTAACTTCAGGTTTGGAGTCATCACTGCTAGAAATAAAGGTTCTTTTCAGGTTCCTAATAACTGAAAACATGCAAAACCCAAAACCCAGCCCCCAAATCCATCGTAACAACTGTTAAGACATTAGGAACCAACAGTACTAGCAGGCTGTTAGTGGGCTATTTTCAAATTCAACAAGCCCTTTTAAATTAAAGATGAGGAAGAGAACCAAAATCAAGAACAGCAGCCTACACCAGCTGCGGCAACACAGCAGTCAGAGTCCATTACAGGTTGAATTCTTTCACAAGCTTTATATCCTTCCCATAAATTGTTTTAATTGGCATTGGTTAACTGACTTAATTCACACGTAGCAAGGCAACGTCCTGTTTCAGTATTAACAAAATTGAAATTAGACTTACTTTGAGCTCATAGTAATCCACAATCACTGGCTGTGTGAGAATTTCCTTGGCTTTATCGGCACATGTCACCTGTTGCTCTTCTGCCTGAGAATGTGTCCCACGAGTCGTACGGCGTACCCACGAATCTGGAACGACACAAGTTTCTTAAAGTCAGCATTTCTGTTTATCTGGAACACAGTGTCGGCGAAGTATCCTGTACCTGGAATACAGTCGCTTTCTGCGATGACAGAGACAGGATTTCTACCATTTTTTCACTGAGAAATGCTTGACTTTCACTTACTTTCTGGCAAAAGTCACTGCTCCGTAACAATTAGACACAAAAAAAAATGCACTAGAGGAAAAAGGCAGGGTAAAACCAGGAAAAAAAATAGAGTCACATTGCCATTAACAGCACTGCTCGGTAACACTCCAAAATAATTAAGGTTAAGGAAACACATCTTCCATTGCAAACATTAGGACGTAAGTCTTGTATTCTGCAGGGGACTCTGGGCCCATGCCGCTTGAAGTACAGCTTTTTAACTTACGCTGCTCAGGACTGGGACGATACTCATACAATAAAAGAAGGTCAACGATCGTTTTGCAATTAGGTACCATTTGAAAAACAAACTGCAGAATCAAGAAACCAGCAGCTGCAGACAAACACGACTTTGGCTTGCGTAACTAGAGGGGCAGCATCCTTATGCAGGAAACGCTGTGTGCTGATTTTGGAGAGACACTGCAGAAATAACAGAACTAAAGAAGGCTAAAACCTAACAAATAGTGTAATCCTCAGGAAGAAGAACCACCTAAATAACCTGTTTGACCTTTCACTTACCGTTTGAATCTCCGTCTTCAGAACTTTCTGCTGTTTGGTGATCTGGCATTTCGCTCTCCTCTCTTAGGCCTGAATGTTCAGGAAGCATGATACTCTTCTCCGAAGCAGATTTAGGCACAAGAACTCTCTCTCTCTCATTTTCTGTCCCAGATGTATTTTCATTCCCATTTTTCTGTCGTTCCTGAAGTACATTTTCATTTTCTTCCATAAAAGAATCCTGTGTGGACTCAACTTCAGCGTGATCCATGTTAGAAAAGCCTTTTTCTGGAGTCTCTTCATCACTCTCAACTTCATTTTGGTCTTCGGGAACTTTATTCTCTTTATTGAACTGGAAATTCCTCCTCTTGGTTGCGATACTTGAAGACCCTTTGTTCTTTCTGCGTTTTCTTTTTGACACATCTACAAAGAGGTATCAGAAAAAGTAATCCAAAACATTACCAAAACCAGTTCTTCCTTCAAAATCCAGCATCCTCATCTTACTTGACTTAACAAGGAAAAGGATCAAAGGAGCTCAAGTACTATCATCTGTCTCCCTACGTATGTCTCGAGAAAGAGTTGCAAGTTAATGAGGTCAATTTGCAATTAGATTTTAAAAAGCCAGCTACAGAATTTCATTCACAAAACCATCAGCAGCTTCAAGATTTTATGAGCAGAAAATTCTTCCTTCAGATAAGAAGTATCACTGCAAAGGAAGGTTATTAGGTGAAGTTGCTTACTGTCTTACTACGTGAACTAATACAGATAAACAACAGAAGAGTGTTTGGAGATGAGCCCTTCTTCCAATCTATTATGAAGCTGTAAACTTCAAAAGCCTAACCGCACGTTGGGCAGCATTAAAGATGCAATTTTAAGGGAATATTTGCCGGAGAAAAAAATTGTCCCTAAAGACTTACACCTCATATGCTTTCTGATGCAGTTAACCTTGTTTAAAACAAACTTTGCACTTTTGCCTTCCAGAAAAACCCACCGTTCCTTGTATTCACGGAGCGCAGCACGAAGCACGTGGGTGAAGTCAATGGCAAAATTCCCAGTCATGCCAGTGAGACCAGGAAACTTCACACCACGTCATGCGTTTTAACTGAACGAGATCCAAGTCCCTTTGTTCTTTCATGTCCTTTTCACAGGAAAAGTGAGGAAATAAGGATCTCTCCCTGTCTATTATTATTGCTTCCCTAATTTTTCCCCTTTCCCCCTTCGGCTGGAAATCACAGTAAGAGGTGGCACAGAGTTCAACGTTTGAGGGCAGAGAAGGGAAAAATACTGTTTCGTATAACTAAAAACTAGTTGAGTATTCAGAAACTGCCATGGA
Source organism: Grus americana (assembly GCF_028858705.1). Classification (NCBI taxonomy): domain Eukaryota; kingdom Metazoa; phylum Chordata; class Aves; order Gruiformes; family Gruidae; genus Grus; species Grus americana. The sequence continues at coordinate 49,930 of NW_026562045.1, forward strand.
CAACATTTTTGCCTCCGAGAGGTAGCAACTTGGGAGCCATGAAATGTCGGTTGGGCCATCAGGGCCAGTGTCTTTCAATGTAAACCAACCACTGCACTTGAACTTCAGAACCATATTGAATGAACAACCTCTGGATTTATCTCACATTTTGAAACAAATTAAAAAACGTAACGCCTCTGGCATGAAGAACCAGGCATCAGAGAAACCTGTTATGTCACAAGAACAGAGAAGGTAGCGGTGACTTTAGCACCTTCTCCAAGGAAGTCTGAATAAAATGCAACTTACTGTTAGAGCGGGGTGTACTGGCATCTACAGGTGCTGCTGCTATCTTCATTTTTTCATTACACTTTGGGTCTGTTTTCGTACACCCAGGAACGGAGTTCTGCTTTGGCATTACACGGTAGTAAGAGGGAGCATACTTTGAAGAGCTACAACCTTGCAATAAAGAACAGATAGCAAAGAATTGTGTCTTGCGTTGTTGGTTACAAATCCTGAGACAAGCCTTAAGATCCTTCGTATCAAAAAACCATACCTCTTTTCTTACGAGATTCTTGAATTTCTTCACAGCGTTGTTCAAAGTCTTCATCTATTTCTTCCCTCACTATGGCATACGCAGTATCTCTCAAAGTACAAGCTCTGTGCCTAATGAGACGATCTGCAATTTTACAGTCAGACCTGAGTATTTTCTAACAGCCAACAAAATCCTTTGATTACTTGGAAAGATTTTGCTCTTGTCATAGGTAGCTTCTGAAAAGTCCTCTCAGTGAATATTTTCAGCGTAACAAGATAAAAGTTAATTATTAAAGCAAAAGCACTAGTTACTGATCAACGCTTCTATCACAATTGCATGCCCAAGTAGTTTAATGCTACAACATTTACTTCCTGGCAAGAAATGCTCTCTGTTGATGTTTAAAATGATCTGATCCCAGGTCTACTGTCCACAGATGACATTTATCAATTTATACCTTTCAAATTGTTCCAAATTAGGGATAAAAACACATCCTCACCTCCAGGATCTTTATCTGGGTTGTACTCTAAAGCATTGCTACAGATTAGATCGATGTCTCTTAAAAAGTCTCCTGCAGTTAGGTACTGGTGCAAGTCAATCTTAGAGAGAATTGCCGACAGGTCCATGGGCTGTTTAATAACTGCGTCATAATCAGGTACCTACAAATGAAATGTATGTGCTCAGAGATTTAACACAGTATCTACCAAAATTCATTCTTTTAATAAAGTCAAATAAAGGACTTAAAACCCCCAAATATTTATGGCACCTCCAAAGATGTGGAAATTAACCAGTTAGGTTCTTGAAAACAGAAGGGCTATTTCAACTGGCTTTGAAGAGACAGGCCTGAAGAGGGGAAAAAAAAGCAGCAGGGAGGTCAGAAGCACGTGCGGGGCAGAGAAGGGAAGAGACACCCAGACTTACTCAATGAATTAAATGAGAGAGAGAGACATAAGAAGCGTATGGGTGGAAGAAGAAACCACACAGCCCTTAGGGTTGATCTTGTACTGAGGAGCCCCAGCTGAAACAGAGAACAGACTCAACCTTTATTTTAAAAACTGCTGCTTCTACTTCTGTTCTTACAGAAACTATTGACAGTCAGTCAAAGAGCTTT
>NW_026562046.1:0-32350 GCF_028858705.1 Grus americana
CCAGCCCCGAATGGGGTTTCTTTCCTGAAACCTCTACCATGGCCCCAGTCACAGTCCTACTAACCCTGGAGCTGTAGGGAACTTTAGTCATAGACAAAGTCCGACGTGCGACCGAGCGGCTCGCTGTCCATCGCCTGCCTTTGCCCGTCAAAACTGAAAACGATCGGGCTCTGCTCCTAGGCAAAACCTGCCAGCCATGAATGGTGTTTCTCTCCTGAAACCTCTACCATGGCCCCAGTCACAGCCCTACTAACACTGGGGCTGTAGGGACCTTTAGTCATAGAAAAACTCCGACGTACGACAGAGCGGCTCGCTGGCCTTAGCCCGAGTTCAGCCCTCAAAACTGCAAACGTCTGGGCCCTGCTCCCAGGCAAAAGGTCCCAGCTCCGAATGCCGTGTCTTTCCTGAAACCTCTACCATGGCCCCAGTCACAGCCCTACTAACCCTGGAGCTACACGCTTCTTCAGGCATCCAAAAACTCCGAGATGAGACTTAGCATCTCTGTGCCATTTTAGAGATTCAAGCTTCACAATTGAAAACATCTGTGTAATGCTCCCAGGCCAAACCTCCCAGCCCCGAATGGGGTTTCTTTCCTGAAACCTCTACCATGGCCCCAGTCACAGTCCTACTAACCCTGGAGCTGTACGGAACTTTAGTCATAGAAAAAGTCCGACGTGCGACCGAGCGGCTCGCTGTCCATCGCCTGCCTTCGCCCGTCAAAACTGAAAACGATCGGGCTCTGCTCCTAGGCAAAACCTGCCAGCCATGAATGGTGTTTCTCTCCTGAAACCTCTACCATGGCCCCAGTCACAGCCCTACTAACACTGGGGCTGTAGGGAACTTTAGTCATAGAAAAACTCCGACGTACGACAGAGCGGCTCGCTGGCCTTAGCCCGAGTTCAGCCCTCAAAACTGCAAACGTCTGGGCCCTGCTCCCAGGCAAAAGGTCCCAGCTCCGAATGCCGTGTCTTTCCTGAACCTCTACCACGGCCCCATTCACAGCCCTACTAACCCTGGAGCTGCAGGCTCCTTTAGGCATCCAAAAAACTGCGACATGCGACGGCGCGACTCTCTAGACATTTTCAAGATTCAAGCCTCAAAACAGCAAATGTCCGGGCCCTGCTCCCAGGCGAAACCTGTCAGCCCCGAATGCTGTTTCTTTCCTGAAACCTCTACCATGGCCCCAGTCACAGCCCTACTAACCTTCTGGCTGTAGGGAACTCTAGTTGCAGAAAACTCCGATATGCGACGCAGGGGCTCGCTGGCCTTAGCCCGCCTTCAGCCGTCAAAATTGAAAACGTTCGGGCCCTGCTCCCAGGGGAAACCTGCCAGCTCCGAAAGGTGTTGCTTTCCTGAAACCTCTACCATGGCCCCAGTCACAGCGCTACTGACCCTGGAGCTGCAGGCTCCTTTAGGCATCCAAAAACTCAGAGATGAGACTTAGCATCTCTCTAGCCATTTTCGAGATTCCAGCCTCAAAACTGCAAACGGCCGGGCCCTGCGCCCAGGCGAAAGGTCCCAGCCCCGAATGCTGGTTCTTTCCTGAAACCTCTACCATGGCCCCATTCACAGCCCTACTAACCCTGGAGCTACACGCTTCTTTAGGCATCCAAAAACTCCGAGATGAGACTTAGCATCTCTGTGCCATTTTAGAGATTCAAGCTTCACAATTGAAAACATCTGTGTAATGCTCCCAGGCCAAACCTCCCAGCCCCGAATGGGGTTTCTTTCCTGAAACCTCTACCATGGCCCCAGTCACAGTCCTACTAACCCTGGAGCTGTACGGAACGTTAGTCATAGAAAAAGTCCGACGTGCGACAGAGCGGCTCGCTGTCCATCGCCTGCCTTCGCCCGTCAAAACTGAAAACGATCGGGCTCTGCTCCTAGGCGAAACCTGCCAGCCATGAATGGTGTTTCTCTCCTGAAACCTCTACCATGGCCCCAGTCACAGCCCTACTAACACTGGGGCTGTAGGGAACTTTAGTCATAGAAAAACTCCGACGTATGACAGAGCGGCTCGCTGGCCTTAGCCCGAGTTCAGCCCTCAAAACTGCAAACGTCTGGGCCCTGCTCCCAGGCAAAAGGTCCCAGCTCCGAATGCCGTGTCTTTCCTGAAACCTCTACCACGGCCCCAGTCACAGCCCTACTAACCCTGGAGCTGCAGGCTCCTTTAGGCATCCAAAAACTGCGACATGCGACGGCGCGACTCTCTAGACATTTTCGAGATTCAAGCCTCAAAACAGCAAATGTCCGGGCCCTGCGCCCAGGCAAAACCTGTCAGCCCCGGATGCTGTTTCTTTCCTGAAACCTCTACCATGGCCCCAGTCACAGCCCTACTAACCTTCTGGCTGTAGGGAACTCTAGTCGCAGAAAACTCCGATATGCGACGCAGGGGCTCGCTGGCCTTAGCCCCCCTTCAGCCGTCAAAATTGAAAACGTTCGGGCCCTGCTCCCAGGGGAAACCTGCCAGCTCCGAAAGGTGTTGCTTTCCTGAAACCTCTACCATGGCCCCAGTCACAGCGCTACTGACCCTGGAGCTGCAGGCTCCTTTAGGCATCCAAAAACTCCGAGATGAGACTTAGCACCTCTCTAGCCATTTTCGAGATTCCAGCCTCAAAACTGCAAACGGTCGGGCCCTGCGCCCAGGCGAAACCTCCCAGCCCCGAATGCTGGTTCTTTCCTGAAACCTCTACCATGGCCCCAGTCACAGCCCTACTAACCCTGGAGCTGTACGGAACTTTAGTCGTAGAAAAAGTCCGACGTGCGACGGAGCGGCTCGCTGTCCATCGCCTTCCTTCGCCCGCCAAAACTGAAAACGATCGGGCTCTGCTCCTAGGCAAAACCTGCCAGCCATGAATGGTGTTTCTCTCCTGAAACCTCTACCATGGCCCCAGTCACAGCCCTACTAACACTGGGGCTGTAGGGAACTTTAGTCAGAGAAAAACTCCGACGTACGACAGAGCGGCTCGCTGGCCTTAGCCCGAGTTCAGCCCTCAAAACTGCAAACGTCTGGGCCCTGCTCCCAGGCAAAAGGTCCCAGCTCCGAATGCCGTGTCTTTCCTGAAACCTCTACCACGGCCCCAGTCACAGCCCTACTAACCCTGGAGCTACAGGCTCCTTTAGGCATCCAAAAACTGCGACATGCGACGGCGCGACTCTCTAGACATTTTCGAGATTCAAGCCTCAAAACAGCAAATGTCCGGGCCCTGCGCCCAGGCAAAACCTGTCAGCCCCGGATGCTGTTTCTTTCCTGAAACCTCTACCATGGCCCCAGTCACAGCCCTACTAACCTTCTGGCTGGAGGGAACTCTAGTCGCAGAAAACTCCGATATGCGACGCAGGGGCTCGCTGGCCTTAGGCCGCCTTCAGCCGTCAAAATTGAAAACATTCGGGCCCTGCTCCCAGGGGAAACCTGCCAGCTCCGAAAGGTGTTGCTTTCCTGAAACCTCTACCATGGCCCCAGTCACAGTCCTACTAACCCTGGAGCTGTAGGGAACTTTAGTCATAGACAAAGTCCGACGTGCGACCGAGCGGCTCGCTGTCCATCGCCTGCCTTTGCCCGTCAAAACTGAAAACGATCGGGCTCTGCTCCTAGGCAAAACCTGCCAGCCATGAATGGTGTTTCTCTCCTGAAACCTCTACCATGGCCCCAGTCACAGCCCTGCTAACACTGGGGCTGTAGGGACCTTTAGTCATAGAAAAACTCCGACGTACGACAGAGCGGCTCGCTGGCCTTAGCCCGAGTTCAGCCCTCAAAACTGCAAACGTCTGGGCCCTGCTCCCAGGCAAAAGGTCCCAGCTCCGAATGCCGTGTCTTTCCTGAAACCTCTACCATGGCCCCAGTCACAGCCCTACTAACCCTGGAGCTACACGCTTCTTCAGGCATCCAAAAACTCCGAGATGAGACTTAGCATCTCTCTGCCATTTTAGAGATTCAAGCTTCACAATTGAAAACATCTGTGTAATGCTCCCAGGCCAAACCTCCCAGCCCCGAATGGGGTTTCTTTCCTGAAACCTCTACCATGGCCCCAGTCACAGTCCTACTAACCCTGGAGCTGTACGGAACGTTAGTCATAGAAAAAGTCCGACGTGCGACGGAGCGGCTCGCTGTCCATCGCCTGCCTTCGCCCGTCAAAACTGAAAACGATCGGGCTCTGCTCCTAGGCAAAACCTGCCAGCCATGAATGGTGTTTCTCTCCTGAAACCTCTACCATGGCCCCAGTCACAGCCCTACTAACACTGGGGCTGTAGGGAACTTTAGTCATAGAAAAACTCCGACGTACGACAGAGCGGCTCGCTGGCCTTAGCCCGAGTTCAGCCCTCAAAACTGCAAACGTCTGGGCCCTGCTCCCAGGCAAAAGGTCCCAGCTCCGAATGCCGTGTCTTTCCTGAAACCTCTACCACGGCCCCATTCACAGCCCTACTAACCCTGGAGCTGCAGGCTCCTTTAGGCATCCAAAAACTGCGACATGCGACGGCGCGACTCTCTAGACATTTTCAAGATTCAAGCCTCAAAACAGCAAATGTCCGGGCCCTGCTCCCAGGCGAAACCTCCCAGCCCCGAATGCTGTTTCTTTCCTGAAACCTCTACCATGGCCCCAGTCACAGCCCTACTAACCTTCTGGCTGTAGGGAACTCTAGTTGCAGAAAACTCCGATATGTGACGAAGGGGCTCGCTGGCCTTAGCCAGCCTTCAGCCGTCAAAATTGAAAACGTTCGGGCCCTGCTCCCAGGGGAAACCTGCCAGCTCCGAAAGGTGTTGCTTTCCTGAAACCTCTACCATGGCCCCAGTCACAGCGCTACTGACCCTGGAGCTGCAGGCTCCTTTAGGCATCCAAAAACTCGGAGATGAGACTTAGCATCTCTCTAGCCATTTTCGAGATTTCAGCCTCAAAACTGCAAACGGCCGGGCCCTGCGCCCAGGCGAAACCTCCCAGCCCCGAATGCTGGTTCTTTCCTGAAACCTCTACCATGGCCCCAGTCACAGCCCTACTAACCCTGGAGCTACACGCTTCTTTAGGCATCCAAAAACTCCGAGATGAGACTTAGCATCTCTCTGCCATTTTAGACATTCAAGCTTCAAAATTGAAAACATCTGTGTAATGCTCCCAGGCCAAACCTCCCAGCCCCGAATGGGGTTTCTTTCCTGAAACCTCTACCATGGCCCCAGTCACAGTCCTACTAACCCTGGAGCTGTACGGAACGTTAGTCATAGAAAAAGTCCGACGTGCGACCGAGCGGCTCGCTGTCCATCGCCTGCCTTCGCCCGTCAAAACTGAAAACGATCGGGCTCTGCTCCTAGGCAAAACCTGCCAGCCATGAATGGTGTTTCTCTCCTGAAACCTCTACCATGGCCCCAGTCACAGCCCTACTAACACTGGGGCTGTAGGGAACTTTAGTCATAGAAAAACTCCGACGTACGACAGAGCGGCTCGCTGGCCTTAGCCCGAGTTCAGCCCTCAAAACTGCAAACGTCTGGGCCCTGCTCCCAGGCAAAAGGTCCCAGCTCCGAATGCCGTGTCTTTCCTGAAACCTCTACCACGGCCCCAGTCACAGCCCTACTAACCCTGGAGCTGCAGGCTCCTTTAGGCATCCAAAAACTGCGACATGCGACGGCGCGACTCTCTAGACATTTTCGAGATTCAAGCCTCAAAACAGCAAATGTCCGGGCCCTGCGCCCAGGCAAAACCTCCCAGCCCCGGATGCTGTTTCTTTCCTGAAACCTCTACCATGGCCCCAGTCACAGCCCTACTAACCTTCTGGCTGTAGGGAACTCTAGTTGCAGAAAACTCCGATATGCGACGCAGGGGCTCGCTGGCCTTAGCCCGCCTTCAGCCGTCAAAATTGAAAACGTTCGGGCCCTGCTCCCAGGGGAAACCTGCCAGCTCCGAAAGGTGTTGCTTTCCTGAAACCTCTACCATGGCCCCAGTCACAGCGCTACTAACCCTGGAGCTGCAGGCTCCTTTAGGCATCCAAAAACTCGGAGATGAGACTTAGCATCTCTCTAGCCATTTTCGAGATTCCAGCCTCAAAACTGCAAACGGCCGGGCCCTGCGCCCAGGCGAAACCTCCCAGCCCCGAATGCTGGTTCTTTCCTGAAACCTCTACCATGGCCCCATTCACAGCCCTACTAACCCTGGAGCTACACGCTTCTTTAGGCATCCAAAAACTCCGAGATGAGACTTAGCATCTCTCTGCCATTTTAGAGATTCAAGCTTCAAAATTGAAAACATCTGTGTAATGCTCCCAGGCCAAACCTCCCAGCCCCGAATGGGGTTTCTTTCCTGAAACCTCTACCATGGCCCCAGTCACAGTCCTACTAACCCTGGAGCTGTACGGAACTTTAGTCGTAGAAAAAGTCCGACGTGCGACGGAGCGGCTCGCTGTCCATCGCCTGCCTTCGCCCGTCAAAACTGAAAACGATCGGGCTCTGCTCCTAGGCGAAACCTGCCAGCCATGAATGGTGTTTCTCTCCTGAAACCTCTACCATGGCCCCAGTCACAGCCCTACTAACACTGGGGCTGTAGGGAACTTTAGTCATAGAAAAACTCCGACGTACGACAGAGCGGCTTGCTGGCCTTAGCCCGAGTTCAGCCCTCAAAACTGCAAACGTCTGGGCCCTGCGCCCAGGCAAAAGGTCCCAGCTCCGAATGCCGTGTCTTTCCTGAAACCTCTACCACGGCCCCAGTCACAGCCCTACTAACCCTGGAGCTGCAGGCTCCTTTAGGCATCCAAAAACTGCGACATGCGACGGCGCGACTCTCTAGACATTTTCGAGATTCAAGCCTCAAAACAGCAAATGTCCGGGCCCTGCTTCCAGGCAAAACCTGTCAGCCCCGGATGCTGTTTCTTTCCTGAAACCTCTACCATGGCCCCAGTCACAGCCCTACTAACCTTCTGGCTGTAGGGAACTCTAGTCGCAGAAAACTCCGATATGCGACGCAGGGGCTCGCTGGCCTTAGCCCGCCTTCAGCCGTCAAAATTGAAAACGTTCGGGCCCTGCTCCCAGGGGAAACCTGCCAGCTCCAAAAGGTGTTGCTTTCCTGAAACCTCTACCATGGCCCCAGTCACAGCGCTACTGACCCTGGAGCTGCAGGCTCCTTTAGGCATCCAAAAACTCGGAGATGAGACTTAGCATCTCTCTAGCCATTTTCGAGATTCCAGCCTCAAAACTGCAAACGGCCGGGCCCTGCGCCCAGGCGAAACCTCCCAGCCCCGAATGCTGGTTCTTTCCTGAAACCTCTACCATGGCCCCAGTCACAGCCCTACTAACCCTGGAGCTACACGCTTCTTTAGGCATCCAAAAACTCCGAGATGAGACTTAGCATCTCTCTGCCATTTTAGACATTCAAGCTTCAAAATTGAAAACATCTGTGTAATGCTCCCAGGCCAAACCTCCCAGCCCCGAATGGGGTTTCTTTCCTGAAACCTCTACCATGGCCCCAGTCACAGTCCTACTAACCCTGGAGCTGTACGGAACGTTAGTCATAGAAAAAGTCCGACGTGCGACCGAGCGGCTCGCTGTCCATCGCCTGCCTTCGCCCGTCAAAACTGAAAACGATCGGGCTCTGCTCCTAGGCAAAACCTGCCAGCCATGAATGGTGTTTCTCTCCTGAAACCTCTACCATGGCCCCAGTCACAGCCCTACTAACACTGGGGCTGTAGGGAACTTTAGTCATAGAAAAACTCCGACGTATGACAGAGCGGCTCGCTGGCCTTAGCCCGAGTTCAGCCCTCAAAACTGCAAACGTCTGGGCCCTGCTCCCAGGCAAAAGGTCCCAGCTCCGAATGCCGTGTCTTTCCTGAAACCTCTACCACGGCCCCAGTCACAGCCCTACTAACCCTGGAGCTGCAGGCTCCTTTAGGCATCCAAAAACTGCGACATGCGACGGCGCGACTCTCTAGACATTTTCGAGATTCAAGCCTCAAAACAGCAAATGTCCGGGCCCTGCGCCCAGGCAAAACCTGTCAGCCCCGGATGCTGTTTCTTTCCTGAAACCTCTACCATGGCCCCAGTCACAGCCCTACTAACCTTCTGGCTGTAGGGAACTCTAGTTGCAGAAAACTCCGATATGCGACGCAGGGGCTCGCTGGCCTTAGCCCGCCTTCAGCCGTCAAAATTGAAAACGTTCGGGCCCTGCTCCCAGGGGAAACCTGCCAGCTCCGAAAGGTGTTGCTTTCCTGAAACCTCTACCATGGCCCCAGTCACAGCGCTACTGACCCTGGAGCTGCAGGCTCCTTTAGGCATCCAAAAACTCGGAGATGAGACTTAGCATCTCTCTAGCCATTTTCGAGATTTCAGCCTCAAAACTGCAAACGGCCGGGCCCTGCGCCCAGGCGAAACCTCCCAGCCCCGAATGCTGGTTCTTTCCTGAAACCTCTACCATGGCCCCATTCACAGCCCTACTAACCCTGGAGCTACACGCTTCTTTAGGCATCCAAAAACTCCGAGATGAGACTTAGCATCTCTCTGCCATTTTAGAGATTCAAGCTTCAAAATTGAAAACATCTGTGTAATGCTCCCAGGCCAAACCTCCCAGCCCCGAATGGGGTTTCTTTCCTGAAACCTCTACCATGGCCCCAGTCACAGTCCTACTAACCCTGGAGCTGTACGGAACGTTAGTCATAGAAAAAGTCCGACGTGCGACAGAGCGGCTCGCTGTCCATCGCCTGCCTTCGCCCGTCAAAACTGAAAACGATCGGGCTCTGCGCACAGGCGAAACCTGCCAGCCATGAATGGTGTTTCTCTCCTGAAACCTCTACCATGGCCCCAGTCACAGCCCTACTAACACTGGGGCTGTAGGGAACTTTAGTCATAGAAAAACTCCGACGTATGACAGAGCGGCTCGCTGGCCTTAGCCCGAGTTCAGCCCTCAAAACTGCAAACGTCTGGGCCCTGCTCCCAGGCAAAAGGTCCCAGCTCCGAATGCCGTGTCTTTCCTGAAACCTCTACCACGGCCCCAGTCACAGCCCTACTAACCCTGGAGCTGCAGGCTCCTTTAGGCATCCAAAAACTGCGACATGCGACGGCGCGACTCTCTAGACATTTTCGAGATTCAAGCCTCAAAACAGCAAATGTCCGGGCCCTGCGCCCAGGCAAAACCTCCCAGCCCCGAATGGGGTTTCTTTCCTGAAACCTCTACCATGGCCCCAGTCACAGCCCTACTAACCTTCTGGCTGTAGGGAACTCTAGTCGCAGAAAACTCCGATATGCGACGCAGGGGCTCGCTGGCCTTAGCCCGCCTTCAGCCGTCAAAATTGAAAACATTCGGGCCCTGCTCCCAGGGGAAACCTGCCAGCTCCGAAAGGTGTTGCTTTCCTGAAACCTCTACCATGGCCCCAGTCACAGTCCTACTAACCCTGGAGCTGTAGGGAACTTTAGTCATAGAAAAAGTCCGACGTGCGACAGAGCGGCTCGCTGTCCATCGCCTGCCTTTGCCCGTCAAAACTGAAAACGATCGGGCTCTGCTCCTAGGCAAAACCTGCCAGCCATGAATGGTGTTTCTCTCCTGAAACCTCTACCATGGCCCCAGTCACAGCCCTACTAACACTGGGGCTGTAGGGAACTTTAGTCATAGAAAAACTCCGACGTATGACAGAGCGGCTCGCTGGCCTTAGCCCGAGTTCAGCCCTCAAAACTGCAAACGTCTGGGCCCTGCTCCCAGGCAAAAGGTCCCAGCTCCGAATGCCGTGTCTTTCCTGAAACCTCTACCACGGCCCCAGTCACAGCCCTACTAACCCTGGAGCTGCAGGCTCCTTTAGGCATCCAAAAACTGCGACATGCGACGGCGCGACTCTCTAGACATTTTCGAGATTCAAGCCTCAAAACAGCAAATGTCCGGGCCCTGCGCCCAGGCAAAACCTGTCAGCCCCGGATGCTGTTTCTTTCCTGAAACCTCTACCATGGCCCCAGTCACAGCCCTACTAACCTTCTCGCTGTAGGGAACTCTAGTCGCAGAAAACTCCGATATGCGACGCAGGGGCTCGCTGGCCTTAGCCCGCCTTCAGCCGTCAAAATTGAAAACGTTCGGGCCCTGCTCCCAGGGGAAACCTGCCAGCTCCGAAAGGTGTTGCTTTCCTGAAACCTCTACCATGGCCCCAGTCACAGCGCTACTGACCCTGGAGCTGCAGGCTCCTTTAGGCATCCAAAAACTCAGAGATGAGACTTAGCATCTCTCTAGCCATTTTCGAGATTCCAGCCTCAAAACTGCAAACGGCCGGGCCCTGCGCCCAGGCGAAACCTCCCAGCCCCGAATGCTGGTTCTTTCCTGAAACCTCTACCATGGCCCCAGTCACAGCCCTACTAACACTGGAGCTACACGCTTCTTCAGGCATCCAAAAACTCCGAGATGAGACTTAGCATCTCTCTGCCATTTTAGACATTCAAGCTTCAAAATTGAAAACATCTGTGTAATGCTCCCAGGCAAAACCTCCCAGCCCCGAATGGGGTTTCTTTCCTGAAACCTCTACCATGGCCCCAGTCACAGTCCTACTAACCCTGGAGCTGTAGGGAACTCTAGTCATAGAAAAAGTCCGACGTGCGACGGAGCAGCTCGCTGTCCATCGCCTGCCTTCGCCCGCCAAAACTGGAAATGATCGGGCTCTGCTCCTAGGCAAAACCTGCCAGCCATGAATGGTGTTTCTCTCCTGAAACCTCTACCATGGCCCCAGTCACAGCCCTACTAACACTGGGGCTGTAGGGATCTTTAGTCATAGAAAAACTCTGACGTACGACAGAGCGGCTCGCTGGCCTTAGCCCGAGTTCAGCCCTCAAAACTGCAAACGTCTGGGCCCTGCGCCCAGGCAAAAGGTCCCAGCTCCGAATGCCGTGTCTTTCCTGAAACCTCTACCACGGCCCCATTCACAGCCCTACCAACCCTGGAGCTACACGCTTCTTCAGGCATCCAAAAACTCCGAGATGAGACTTAGCATCTCTCTGCCATTTTAGAGATTCAAGCTTCAAAATTGAAAACATCTGTGTAATGCTCCCAGGCAAAACCTCCCAGCCCCGAATGGGGTTTCTTTCCTGAAACCTCTACCATGGCCCCAGTCACAGTCCTACTAACCCTGGAGCTGTACGGAACTCTAGTCATAGAAAAAGTTCGACGTGCGACCGAGCGGCTCGCTGTCCATCGCCTGCCTTCGCCCGTCAAAACTGAAAACGATCGGGCTCTGCTCCTAGGCAAAACCTGCCAGCCATGAATGGTGTTTCTCTCCTGAAACCTCTACCATGGCCCCAGTCACAGCCCTACTAACACTGGGGCTGTAGGGAACTTTAGTCATAGAAAAACTCCGACACACGACAGAACGGCTCGCTGGCCTTAGCCCGAGTTCAGCCCTCAAAACTGCAAACGTCTGGGCCCTGCTCCCAGGCAAAAGGTCCCAGCTCCGAATGCCGTGTCTTTCCTGAAACCTCTACCACGGCCCTAGTCACAGCCCTACTAACCCTGGAGCTGCAGGCTCCTTTAGGCATCCAAAAACTGCGACATGCGACGGCGCGACTCTCTAGACATTTTCGAGATTCAAGCCTCAAAACAGCAAATGTCCGGGCCCTGCTCCCAGGCAAAACCTCCGAGCCCCGGATGCTGTTTCTTTCCTGAAACCTCTACCATGGCCCCAGTCACAGCCCTACTAACCTTCTGGCTGTAGGGAACTCTAGTTGCAGAAAACTCCGATATGCGACGCAGGGGCTCGCTGGCCTTAGCCCGCCTTCAGCCGTCAAAATTGAAAACGTTCGGGCCCTGCTCCCAGGGGAAACCTGCCAGCTCCGAAAGGTGTTGCTTTCCTGAAACCTCTACCATGGCCCCAGTCACAGCGCTACTGACCCTGGAGCTGCAGGCTCCTTTAGGCATCCAAAAACTCGGAGATGAGACTTAGCATCTCTCTAGCCATTTTCGAGATTCCAGCCTCAAAACTGCAAACGTCCGGGCCCTGCGCCCAGGCGAAACCTCCCAGCCCCGAATGCTGGTTCTTTCCTGAAACCTCTACCATGGCCCCAGTCACAGCCCTACTAACCCTGGAGCTGTACGGAACTTTAGTCATAGAAAAAGTCCGACGTGCGATGGAGCGGCTCGCTGTCCATCGCCTGCCTTCGCCCGCCAAAACTGAAAACGATCGGGCTCTGCTCCTAGGCAAAACCTGCCAGCCATGAATGGTGTTTCTCTCCTGAAACCTCTACCATGGCCCCAGTCACAGCCCTACTAACACTGGGGCTGTAGGGAACTTTAGTCAGAGAAAAACTCCGACGGACGACAGAGCGGCTCGCTGGCCTTAGCCCGAGTTCAGCCCTCCAAACTGCAAACGTCTGGGCCCTGCTCCCAGGCAAAAGGTCCCAGCTCCGAATGCTGTGTCTTTCCTGAAACCTCTACCACGGCCCCAGTCACAGCCCTACTAACCCTGGAGCTACAGGCTCCTTTAGGCATCCAAAAACTGCGACATGCGACGGCGCGACTCTCTAGACATTTTCGAGATTCAAGCCTCAAAACAGCAAATGTCCGGGCCCTGCGCCCAGGCAAAACCTCCCAGCCCCGGATGCTGTTTCTTTCCTGAAACCTCTACCATGGCCCCAGTCACAGCCCTACTAACCTTCTGGCTGCAGGGAACTCTAGTCGCAGAAAACTCCGATATGCGACGCAGGGGCTCGCTGGCCTTAGGCCGCCTTCAGCCGTCAAAATTGAAAACATTCGGGCCCTGCTCCCAGGGGAAACCTGCCAGCTCCGAAAGGTGTTGCTTTCCTGAAACCTCTACCATGGCCCCAGTCACAGTCCTACTAACCCTGGAGCTGTAGGGAACTTTAGTCATAGACAAAGTCCGACGTGCGACAGAGCGGCTCGCTGTCCATCGCCTGCCTTTGCCCGTCAAAACTGAAAACGATCGGGCTCTGCTCCTAGGCAAAACCTGCCAGCCATGAATGGTGTTTCTCTCCTGAAACCTCTACCATGGCCCCAGTCACAGCCCTGCTAACACTGGGGCTGTAGGGACCTTTAGTCATAGAAAAACTCCGACGTACGACAGAGCGGCTCGCTGGCCTTAGCCCGAGTTCAGCCCTCAAAACTGCAAACGTCTGGGCCCTGCTCCCAGGCAAAAGGTCCCAGCTCCGAATGCCGTGTCTTTCCTGAAACCTCTACCATGGCCCCATTCACAGCCCTACTAACCCTGGAGCTACACGCTTCTTCAGGCATCCAAAAACTCCGAGATGAGACTTAGCATCTCTCTGCCATTTTAGACATTCTAGCTTCAAAATTGAAAACATCTGTGTAATGCTCCCAGGCCAAACCTCCCAGCCCCGAATGGGGTTTCTTTCCTGAAACCTCTACCATGGCCCCAGTCACAGTCGTACTAACCCTGGAGCTGTACGGAACGTTAGTCATAGAAAAAGTCCGACGTGCGACCGAGCGGCTCGCTGTCCATCGCCTGCCTTCGCCCGTCAAAACTGAAAACGATCGGGCTCTGCTCCTAGGCAAAACCTGCCAGCCATGAATGGTGTTTCTCTCCTGAAACCTCTACCATGGCCCCAGTCACAGCCCTACTAACACTGGGGCTGTAGGGACCTTTAGTCATAGAAAAACTCCGACGGACGACAGAGCGGCTCGCTGGCCTTAGCCCGAGTTCAGCCCTCAAAACTGCAAACGTCTGGGCCCTGCTCCCAGGCAAAAGGTCCCAGCTCCGAATGCCGTGTCTTTCCTGAAACCTCTACCACGGCCCCATTCACAGCCCTACTAACCCTGGAGCTGCAGGCTCCTTTAGGCATCCAAAAACTGCGACATGCGACGGCGCGACTCTCTAGACATTTTCAAGATTCAAGCCTCAAAACAGCAAATGTCCGGGCCCTGCTCCCAGGCGAAACCTGTCAGCCCCGGATGCTGTTTCTTTCCTGAAACCTCTACCATGGCCCCAGTCACAGCCCTACTAACCTTCTGGCTGTAGGGAACTCTAGTTGCAGAAAACTCCGATATGCGACGCAGGGGCTCGCTGGCCTTAGCCCGCCTTCAGCCGTCAAAATTGAAAACGTTCGGGCCCTGCTCCCAGGGGAAACCTGCCAGCTCCGAAAGGTGTTGCTTTCCTGAAACCTCTACCATGGCCCCAGTCACAGCGCTACTGACCCTGGAGCTGCAGGCTCCTTTAGGCATCCAAAAACTCGGAGATGAGACTTAGCATCTCTCTAGCCATTTTCGAGATTCCAGCCTCAAAACTGCAAACGGCCGGGCCCTGCGCCCAGGCGAAACCTCCCAGCCCCGAATGCTGGTTCTTTCCTGAAACCTCTACCATGGCCCCATTCACAGCCCTACTAACCCTGGAGCTACACGCTTCTTTAGGCATCCAAAAACTCCAAGATGAGACTTAGCATCTCTCTGCCATTTTAGACATTCAAGCTTCAAAATTGAAAACATCTGTGTAATGCTCCCAGGCAAAACCTCCCAGCCCCGAATGGGGTTTCTTTCCTGAAACCTCTACCATGGCCCCAGTCACAGTCCTACTAACCCTGGAGCTGTACGGAACTTTAGTCGTAGAAAAAGTCCGACGTGCGACGGAGCGGCTCGCTGTCCATCGCCTGCCTTCGCCCGTCAAAACTGAAAACGATCGGGCTCTGCTCCTAGGCAAAACCTGCCAGCCATGAATGGTGTTTCTCTCCTGAAACCTCTACCATGGCCCCAGTCACAGCCCTACTAACACTGGGGCTGTAGGGAACTTTAGTCATAGAAAAACTCCGACGTACGACAGAGCGGCTCGCTGGCCTTAGCCCGAGTTCAGCCCTCAAAACTGCAAACGTCTGGACCCTGCTCCCAGGCAAAAGGTCCCAGCTCCGAATGCCGTGTCTTTCCTGAAACCTCTACCACGGCCCCAGTCACAGCCCTACTAACCCTGGAGCTGCAGGCTCCTTTAGGCATCCAAAAACTGCGACATGCGACGGCGCGACTCTCTAGACATTTTCGAGATTCAAGCCTCAAAACAGCAAATGTCCGGGCCCTGCTCCCAGGCAAAACCTGTCAGCCCCGGATGCTGTTTCTTTCCTGAAACCTCTACCATGGCCCCAGTCACAGCCCTACTAACCTTCTGGCTGTAGGGAACTCTAGTTGCAGAAAACTCCGATATGCGACGCAGGGGCTCGCTGGCCTTAGCCCGCCTTCAGCCGTCAAAATTGAAAACGTTCGGGCCCTGCTCCCAGGGGAAACCTGCCAGCTCCGAAAGGTGTTGCTTTCCTGAAACCTCTACCATGGCCCCAGTCACAGCGCTACTGACCCTGGAGCTGCAGGCTCCTTTAGGCATCCAAAAACTCGGAGATGAGACTTAGCATCTCTCTAGCCATTTTCGAGATTTCAGCCTCAAAACTGCAAACGGCCGGGCCCTGCGCCCAGGCGAAACCTCCCAGCCCCGAATGCTGGTTCTTTCCTGAAACCTCTACCATGGCCCCAGTCACAGTCCTACTAACCCTGGAGCTACACGCTTCTTTAGGCATCCAAAAACTCCGAGATGAGACTTAGCATCTCTCTGCCATTTTAGACATTCAAGCTTCAAAATTGAAAACATCTGTGTAATGCTCCCAGGCAAAACCTCCCAGCCCCGAATGGGGTTTCTTTCCTGAAACCTCTACCATGGCCCCAGTCACAGTCCTACTAACCCTGGAGCTGTACGGAACTTTAGTCGTAGAAAAAGTCCGACGTGCGACGGAGCGGCTCGCTGTCCATCGCCTGCCTTCGCCCGTCAAAACTGAAAACGATCGGGCTCTGCTCCTAGGCAAAACCTGCCAGCCATGAATGGTGTTTCTCTCCTGAAACCTCTACCATGGCCCCAGTCACAGCCCTACTAACACTGGGGCTGTAGGGAACTTTAGTCATAGAAAAACTCCGACGTACGACAGAGCGGCTCGCTGGCCTTAGCCCGAGTTCAGCCCTCCAAACTGCAAACGGCTGGTCCCTGCTCCCAGGCAAAAGGTCCCAGCTCCGAATGCCGTGTCTTTCCTGAAACCTCTACCACGGCCCCAGTCACAGCCCTACTAACCCTGGAGCTGCAGGCTCCTTTAGGCATCCAAAAACTGCGACATGCGACGGCGCGACTCTCTAGACATTTTCGAGATTCAAGCCTCAAAACAGCAAATGTCCGGGCCCTGCTCCCAGGCAAAACCTGTCAGCCCCGGATGCTGTTTCTTCCCTGAAACCTCTACCATGGCCCCAGTCACAGCCCTACTAGCCTTCTGGCTGCAGGGAACTCTAGTCGCAGAAAACTCCGATATGCGACGCAGGGGCTCGCTGGCCTTAGCCCGCCTTCAGCCGTCAAAATTGAAAACGTTCAGGCCCTGCTCCCAGGGGAAACCTGCCAGCTCCGAAAGGTGTTGCTTTCCTGAAACCTCTACCATGGCCCCAGTCACAGCGCTACTGACCCTGGAGCTGCAGGCTCCTTTAGGCATCCAAAAACTCGGAGATGAGACTTAGCATCTCTCTAGCCATTTTCGAGATTCCAGCCTCAAAACTGCAAACGGCCGGGCCCTGCGCCCAGGCGAAACCTCCCAGCCCCGAATGCTGGTTCTTTCCTGAAACCTCTACCATGGCCCCATTCACAGCCCTACTAACCCTGGAGCTACACGCTTCTTTAGGCATCCAAAAACTCCAAGATGAGACTTAGCATCTCTCTAGCCATTTTAGACATTCAAGCTTCAAAATTGAAAACATCTGTGTAATGCTCCCAGGCCAAACCTCCCAGCCCCGAATGGGGTTTCTTTCCTGAAACCTCTACCATGGCCCCAGTCACAGTCCTACTAACCCTGGAGCTGTACGGAACTTTAGTCGTAGAAAAAGTCCGACGTGCGACGGAGCGGCTCGCTGTCCATCGCCTGCCTTCGCCCGTCAAAACTGAAAACGATCGGGCTCTGCTCCTAGGCAAAACCTGCCAGCCATGAATGGTGTTTCTCTCCTGAAACCTCTACCATGGCCCCAGTCACAGCCCTACTAACACTGGGGCTGTAGGGAACTTTAGTCATAGAAAAACTCCGACGTACGACAGAGCGGCTCGCTGGCCTTAGCCCGAGTTCAGCCCTCAAAACTGCAAACGTCTGGGCCCTGCTCCCAGGCAAAAGGTCCCAGCTCCGAATGCCGTGTCTTTCCTGAAACCTCTACCACGGCCCCAGTCACAGCCCTACTAACCCTGGAGCTGCAGGCTCCTTTAGGCATCCAAAAACTGTGACATGCGACGGCGCGACTCTCTAGACATTTTCGAGATTCAAGCCTCAAAACAGCAAATGTCCGGGCCCTGTTCCCAGGCAAAACCTGTCAGCCCCGGATGCTGTTTCTTTCCTGAAACCTCTACCATGGCCCCAGTCACAGCCCTACTAACCTTCTGGCTGTAGGGAACTCTAGTTGCAGAAAACTCCGATATGCGACGCAGGGGCTCGCTGGCCTTAGCCCGCCTTCAGCCGTCAAAATTGAAAACGTTCGGGCCCTGCTCCCAGGGGAAACCTGCCAGCTCCGAAAGGTGTTGCTTTCCTGAAACCTCTACCATGGCCCCATTCACAGCGCTACTGACCCTGGAGCTGCAGGCTCCTTTAGGCATCCAAAAACTCGGAGATGAGACTTAGCATCTCTCTAGCCATTTTCGAGATTTCAGCCTCAAAACTGCAAACGGCCGGGCCCTGCGCCCAGGCGAAACCTCCCAGCCCCGAATGCTGGTTCTTTCCTGAAACCTCTACCATGGCCCCATTCACAGCCCTACTAACCCTGGAGCTACACGCTTCTTTAGGCATCCAAAAACTCCGAGATGAGACTTAGCATCTCTCTGCCATTTTAGACATTCAAGCTTCAAAATTGAAAACATCTGTGTAATGCTCCCAGGCAAAACCTCCCAGCCCCGAATGGGGTTTCTTTCCTGAAACCTCTACCATGGCCCCAGTCACAGTCCTACTAACCCTGGAGCTGTACGGAACTTTAGTCGTAGAAAAAGTCCGACGTGCGACGGAGCGGCTCGCTGTCCATCGCCTGCCTTCGCCCGTCAAAACTGAAAACGATCGGGCTCTGCTCCTAGGCAAAACCTGCCAGCCATGAATGGTGTTTCTCTCCTGAAACCTCTACCATGGCCCCAGTCACAGCCCTACTAACACTGGGGCTGTAGGGAACTTTAGTCATAGAAAAACTCCGACGTACGACAGAGCGGCTCGCTGGCCTTAGCCCGAGTTCAGCCCTCAAAACTGCAAACGTCTGGACCCTGCTCCCAGGCAAAAGGTCCCAGCTCCGAATGCCGTGTCTTTCCTGAAACCTCTACCACGGCCCCAGTCACAGCCCTACTAACCCTGGAGCTGCAGGCTCCTTTAGGCATCCAAAAACTGCGACATGCGACGGCGCGACTCTCTAGACATTTTCAAGATTCAAGCCTCAAAACAGCAAATGTCCGGGCCCTGCTCCCAGGCAAAACCTCCCAGCCCCGGATGCTGTTTCTTTCCTGAAACCTCTACCATGGCCCCAGTCACAGCCCTACTAACCTTCTGGCTGTAGGGAACTCTAGTCGCAGAAAACTCCGATATGCGACGCAGGGGCTCGCTGGCCTTAGCCCGCCTTCAGCCGTCAAAATTGAAAACGTTCGGGCCCTGCTCCCAGGGGAAACCTGCCAGCTCCGAAAGGTGTTGCTTTCCTGAAACCTCTACCATGGCCCCAGTCACAGCGCTACTGACCCTGGAGCTGCAGGCTCCTTTAGGCATCCAAAAACTCCGAGATGAGACTTAGCACCTCTCTAGCCATTTTCGAGATTCCAGCCTCAAAACTGCAAATGGCCGGGCCCTGCGCCCAGGCGAAACCTCCCAGCCCCGAATGCTGGTTCTTTCCTGAAACCTCTACCATGGCCCCATTCACAGCCCTACTAACCCTGGAGCTACACGCTTCTTTAGGCATCCAAAAACTCCGAGATGAGACTTAGCATCTCTCTGCCATTTTAGAGATTCAAGCTTCAAAATTGAAAACATCTGTGTAATGCTCCCAGGCCAAACCTCCCAGCCCCGAATGGGGTTTCTTTCCTGAAACCTCTACCATGGCCCCAGTCACAGTCCTACTAACCCTGGAGCTGTACGGAACTTTAGTCGTAGAAAAAGTCCGACGTGCGACGGAGCGGCTCGCTGTCCATCGCCTGCCTTCGCCCGTCAAAACTGAAAACGATCGGGCTCTGCTCCTAGGCAAAACCTGCCAGCCATGAATGGTGTTTCTCTCCTGAAACCTCTACCATGGCCCCAGTCACAGCCCTACTAACACTGGGGCTGTAGGGACCTTTAGTCATAGAAAAACTCCGACGTACGACAGAGCGGCTCGCTGGCCTTAGCCCGAGTTCAGCCCTCAAAACTGCAAACGTCTGGACCCTGCTCCCAGGCAAAAGGTCCCAGCTCCGAATGCCGTGTCTTTCCTGAAACCTCTACCACGGCCCCATTCACAGCCCTACTAACCCTGGAGCTGCAGGCTCCTTTAGGCATCCAAAAACTGCGACATGCGACGGCGCGACTCTCTAGACATTTTCGAGATTCAAGCCTCAAAACAGCAAATGTCCGGGCCCTGCTCCCAGGCAAAACCTCCCAGCCCCGGATGCTGTTTCTTTCCTGAAACCTCTACCATGGCCCCAGTCACAGCCCTACTAACCTTCTGGCTGTAGGGAACTCTAGTCGCAGAAAACTCCGATATGCGACGCAGGGGCTCGCTGGCCTTAGCCCGCCTTCAGCCGTCAAAATTGAAAACGTTCGGGCCCTGCTCCCAGGGGAAACCTGCCAGCTCCGAAAGGTGTTGCTTTCCTGAAACCTCTACCATGGCCCCAGTCACAGCGCTACTGACCCTGGAGCTGCAGGCTCCTTTAGGCATCCAAAAACTCCGAGATGAGACTTAGCACCTCTCTAGCCATTTTCGAGATTCCAGCCTCAAAACTGCAAACGGTCGGGCCCTGCGCCCAGGCGAAACCTCCCAGCCCCGAATGCTGGTTCTTTCCTGAAACCTCTACCATGGCCCCAGTCACAGCCCTACTAACCCTGGAGCTACACGCTTCTTCAGGCATCCAAAAACTCCGAGATGAGACTTAGCATCTCTCTGCCATTTTAGACATTCAAGCTTCAAAATTGAAAACATCTGTGTAATGCTCCCAGGCAAAACCTCCCAGCCCCGAATGGGGTTTCTTTCCTGAAACCTCTACCATGGCCCCAGTCACAGTCCTACTAACCCTGGAGCTGTACGGAACTCTAGTCATAGAAAAAGTCCGACGTGCGACGGAGCGGCTCGCTGTCCATCGCCTGCCTTCGCCCGTCAAAACTGAAAACGATCGGGCTCTGCTCCTAGGCAAAACCTGCCAGCCATGAATGGTGTTTCTCTCCTGAAACCTCTACCATGGCCCCAGTCACAGCCCTACTAACACTGGGGCTGTAGGGAACTTTAGTCATAGAAAAACTCCGACGTACGACAGAGCGGCTCGCTGGCCTTAGCCCGAGTTCAGCCCTCAAAACTGCAAACGTCTGGACCCTGCTCCCAGGCAAAAGGTCCCAGCTCCGAATGCCGTGTCTTTCCTGAAACCTCTACCACGGCCCCATTCACAGCCCTACTAACCCTGGAGCTGCAGGCTCCTTTAGGCATCCAAAAACTGCGACATGCGACGGCGCGACTCTCTAGACATTTTCGAGATTCAAGCCTCAAAACAGCAAATGTCCGGGCCCTGCTCCCAGGCAAAACCTCCCAGCCCCGGATGCTGTTTCTTTCCTGAAACCTCTACCATGGCCCCAGTCACAGCCCTACTAACCTTCTGGCTGTAGGGAACTCTAGTCGCAGAAAACTCCGATATGCGACGCAGGGGCTCGCTGGCCTTAGCCCGCCTTCAGCCGTCAAAATTGAAAACGTTCGGGCCCTGCTCCCAGGGGAAACCTGCCAGCTCCGAAAGGTGTTGCTTTCCTGAAACCTCTACCATGGCCCCAGTCACAGCGCTACTGACCCTGGAGCTGCAGGCTCCTTTAGGCATCCAAAAACTCCGAGATGAGACTTAGCACCTCTCTAGCCATTTTCGAGATTCCAGCCTCAAAACTGCAAACGGTCGGGCCCTGCGCCCAGGCGAAACCTCCCAGCCCCGAATGCTGGTTCTTTCCTGAAACCTCTACCATGGCCCCAGTCACAGCCCTACTAACACTGGAGCTACACGCTTCTTTAGGCATCCAAAAACTCCGAGATGAGACTTAGCATCTCTCTGCCATTTTAGACATTCAAGCTTCAAAATTGAAAACATCTGTGTAATGCTCCCAGGCAAAACCTCCCAGCCCCGAATGGGGTTTCTTTCCTGAAACCTCTACCATGGCCCCAGTCACAGTCCTACTAACCCTGGAGCTGTACGGAACGTTAGTCATAGAAAAAGTCCGACGTGCGACCGAGCGGCTCGCTGTCCATCGCCTGCCTTTGCCCGTCAAAACTGAAAACGATCGGGCTCTGCTCCTAGGCAAAACCTGCCAGCCATGAATGGTGTTTCTCTCCTGAAACCTCTACCATGGCCCCAGTCACAGCCCTACTAACACTGGGGCTGTAGGGACCTTTAGTCATAGAAAAACTCTGACGTACGACAGAGCGGCTCGCTGGCCTTAGCCCGAGTTCAGCCCTCAAAACTGCAAACGTCTGGGCCCTGCGCCCAGGCAAAAGGTCCCAGCTCCGAATGCCGTGTCTTTCCTGAAACCTTTACCATGGACCCATTCACAGCCCTACTAACCCTGGAGCTACACGCTTCTTCAGGCATCCAAAAACTCCGAGATGAGACTTAGCATCTCTCTGCCATTTTAGAGATTCAAGCTTCACAATTGAAAACATCTGTGTAATGCTCCCAGGCCAAACCTCCCAGCCCCGAATGGGGTTTCTTTCCTGAAACCTCTACCATGGCCCCAGTCACAGTCGTACTAACCCTGGAGCTGTACGGAACGTTAGTCATAGAAAAAGTCCGACGTGCGACCGAGCGGCTCGCTGTCCATCGCCTGCCTTCGCCCGTCAAAACTGAAAACGATCGGGCTCTGCTCCTAGGCAAAACCTGCCAGCCATGAATGGTGTTTCTCTCCTGAAACCTCTACCATGGCCCCAGTCACAGCCCTACTAACACTGGGGCTGTAGGGAACTTTAGTCATAGAAAAACTCCGACGTACGACAGAGCGGCTCGCTGGCCTTAGCCCGAGTTCAGCCCTCAAAACTGCAAACGTCTGGGCCCTGCGCCCAGGCAAAAGGTCCCAGCTCCGAATGCCGTGTCTTTCCTGAAACCTCTACCACGGCCCCATTCACAGCCCTACTAACCCTGGAGCTGCAGGCTCCTTTAGGCATCCAAAAACTGCGACATGCGACGGCGCGACTCTCTAGACATTTTCGAGATTCAAGCCTCAAAACAGCAAATGTCCGGGCCCTGCTCCCAGGCAAAACCTGTCAGCCCCGGATGCTGTTTCTTTCCTGAAACCTCTACCATGGCCCCAGTCACAGCCCTACTAACCTTCTGGCTGTAGGGAACTCTAGTCGCAGAAAACTCCGATATGCGACGCAGGGGCTCGCTGGCCTTAGCCCCCCTTCAGCCGTCAAAATTGAAAACGTTCGGGCCCTGCTCCCAGGGGAAACCTGCCAGCTCCAAAAGGTGTTGCTTTCCTGAAACCTCTACCATGGCCCCAGTCACAGCGCTACTGACCCTGGAGCTGCAGGCTCCTTTAGGCATCCAAAAACTCGGAGATGAGACTTAGCATCTCTCTAGCCATTTTCGAGATTCCAGCCTCAAAACTGCAAACGGCCGGGCCCTGCGCCCAGGCGAAACCTCCCAGCCCCGAATGCTGGTTCTTTCCTGAAACCTCTACCATGGCCCCAGTCACAGCCCTACTAACCCTGGAGCTACACGCTTCTTTAGGCATCCAAAAACTCCGAGATGAGACTTAGCATCTCTCTGCCATTTTAGACATTCAAGCTTCAAAATTGAAAACATCTGTGTAATGCTCCCAGGCCAAACCTCCCAGCCCCGAATGGTGTTTCTTTCCTGAAACCTCTACCATGGCCCCAGTCACAGTCCTACTAACCCTGGAGCTGTACGGAACTTTAGTCATAGAAAAAGTCCGACGTGCGACCGAGCGGCTCGCTGTCCATCGCCTGCCTTCGCCCGTCAAAACTGAAAACGATCGGGCTCTGCTCCTAGGCAAAACCTGCCAGCCATGAATGGTGTTTCTCTCCTGAAACCTCTACCATGGCCCCAGTCACAGCCCTACTAACACTGGGGCTGTAGGGAACTTTAGTCATAGAAAAACTCCGACGTACGACAGAGCGGCTCGCTGGCCTTAGCCCGAGTTCAGCCCTCAAAACTGCAAACGTCTGGACCCTGCTCCCAGGCAAAAGGTCCCAGCTCCGAATGCCGTGTCTTTCCTGAAACCTCTACCACGGCCCCCATTCACAGCCCTACTAACCCTGGAGCTGCAGGCTCCTTTAGGCATCCAAAAACTGCGACATGCGACGGCGCGACTCTCTAGACATTTTCGAGATTCAAGCCTCAAAACAGCAAATGTCCGGGCCCTGCTCCCAGGCAAAACCTGTCAGCCCCGGATGCTGTTTCTTTCCTGAAACCTCTACCATGGCCCCAGTCACAGCCCTACTAACCTTCTGGCTGTAGGGAACTCTAGTCGCAGAAAACTCCGATATGCGACGCAGGGGCTCGCTGGCCTTAGCCCGCCTTCAGCCGTCAAAATTGAAAACGTTCGGGCCCTGCTCCCAGGGGAAACCTGCCAGCTCCAAAAGGTGTTGCTTTCCTGAAACCTCTACCATGGCCCCAGTCACAGCGCTACTGACCCTGGAGCTGCAGGCTCCTTTAGGCATCCAAAAACTCCGAGATGAGACTTAGCATCTCTCTAGCCATTTTCGAGATTCCAGCCTCAAAACTGCAAACGGCCGGGCCCTGCGCCCAGGCGAAACCTCCCAGCCCCGAATGCTGGTTCTTTCCTGAAACCTCTACCATGGCCCCAGTCACAGCCCTACTAACCCTGGAGCTACACGCTTCTTCAGGCATCCAAAAACTCCGAGATGAGACTTAGCATCTCTGTGCCATTTTAGAGATTCAAGCTTCACAATTGAAAACATCTGTGTAATGCTCCCAGGCCAAACCTCCCAGCCCCGAATGGGGTTTCTTTCCTGAAACCTCTACCATGGCCCCAGTCACAGTCCTACTAACCCTGGAGCTGTACGGAACTTTAGTCATAGAAAAAGTCCGACGTGCGACCGAGCGGCTCGCTGTCCATCGCCTGCCTTCGCCCGTCAAAACTGAAAACGATCGGGCTCTGCTCCTAGGCAAAACCTGCCAGCCATGAATGGTGTTTCTCTCCTGAAACCTCTACCATGGCCCCAGTCACAGCCCTACTAACACTGGGGCTGTAGGGAACTTTAGTCATAGAAAAACTCCGACACACGACAGAGCGGCTCACTGGCCTTAGCCCGAGTTCAGCCCTCAAAACTGCAAACGTCTGGGCCCTGCTCCCAGGCAAAAGGTCCCAGCTCCGAATGCCGTGTCTTTCCTGAAACCTCTACCATGGCCCCAGTCACAGTCCTACTAACCCTGGAGCTACACGCTTCTTCAGGCATCCAAAAACTCCGAGATGAGACTTAGCATCTCTCTGCCATTTTAGAGATTCAAGCTTCACAATTGAAAACATCTGTGTAATGCTCCCAGGCCAAACCTCCCAGCCCCGAATGGGGTTTCTTTCCTGAAACCTCTACCATGGCCCCAGTCACAGTCGTACTAACCCTGGAGCTGTACGGAACGTTAGTCATAGAAAAAGTCCGACGTGCGACGGAGCGGCTCGCTGTCCATCGCCTTCCTTCGCCCGTCAAAACTGAAAACGATCGGGCTCTGCTCCTAGGCAAAACCTGCCAGCCATGAATGGTGTTTCTCTCCTGAAACCTCTACCATGGCCCCAGTCACAGCCCTACTAACACTGGGGCTGTAGGGACCTTTAGTCATAGAAAAACTCCGACGTACGACAGAGCGGCTCGCTGGCCTTAGCCCGAGTTCAGCCCTCAAAACTGCAAACGTCTGGACCCTGCTCCCAGGCAAAAGGTCCCAGCTCCGAATGCCGTGTCTTTCCTGAAACCTCTACCACGGCCCCAGTCACAGCCCTACTAACCCTGGAGCTGCAGGCTCCTTTAGGCATCCAAAAACTGCGACATGCGACGGCGCGACTCTCTAGACATTTTCGAGATTCCAGCCTCAAAACAGCAAATGTCCAGGCCCTGCTCCCAGGCCAAACCTCCCAGCCCCGAATGGGGTTTCTTTCCTGAAACCTCTACCATGGCCCCAGTCACAGTCGTACTAACCCTGGAGCTGTACGGAACGTTAGTCATAGAAAAAGTCCGACGTGCGACGGAGCGGCTCGCTGTCCATCGCCTGCCTTCGCCCGTCAAAACTGAAAACGATCGGGCTCTGCTCCTAGGCAAAACCTGCCAGCCATGAATGGTGTTTCTCTCCTGAAACCTCTACCATGGCCCCAGTCACAGCCCTACTAACACTGGGGCTGTAGGGACCTTTAGTCATAGAAAAACTCCGACGTACGACAGAGCGGCTCGCTGGCCTTAGCCCGAGTTCAGCCCTCAAAACTGCAAACGTCTGGGCCCTGCTCCCAGGCAAAAGGTCCCAGCTCCGAATGCCGTGTCTTTCCTGAAACCTCTACCACGGCCCCATTCACAGCCCTACTAACCCTGGAGCTGCAGGCTCCTTTAGGCATCCAAAAACTGCGACATGCGACGGCGCGACTCTCTAGACATTTTCCAGATTCAAGCCTCAAAACAGCAAATGTCCGGGCCCTGCTCCCAGGCAAAACCTGTCAGCCCCGGATGCTGTTTCTTTCCTGAAACCTCTACCATGGCCCCAGTCACAGCCCTACTAACCTTCTGGCTGTAGGGAACTCTAGTTGCAGAAAACTCCGATATGCGACGCAGGGGCTCGCTGGCCTTAGCCCACCTTCAGCCGTCAAAATTGAAAACGTTCGGGCCCTGCTCCCAGGGGAAACCTGCCAGCTCCAAAAGGTGTTGCTTTCCTGAAACCTCTACCATGGCCCCAGTCACAGCCCTACTAACCCTGGAGCTGCAGGCTCCTTTAGGCATCCAAAAACTCAGAGATGAGACTTAGCATCTCTCTAGCCATTTTCGAGATTCCAGCCTCAAAACTGCAAACGGCCGGGCCCTGCGCCCAGGCGAAACCTCCCAGCCCCGAATGCTGGTTCTTTCCTGAAACCTCTACCATGGCCCCAGTCACAGTCCTACTAACCCTGGAGCTACACGCTTCTTTAGGCATCCAAAAACTCCGAGATGAGACTTAGCATCTCTCTGCCATTTTAGACATTCAAGCTTCAAAATTGAAAACATCTGTGTAATGCTCCCAGGCCAAACCTCCCAGCCCCGAATGGGGTTTCTTTCCTGAAACCTCTACCATGGCCCCAGTCACAGTCCTACTAACCCTGGAGCTGTACGGAACGTTAGTCATAGAAAAAGTCCGACGTGCGACCGAGCGGCTCGCTGTCCATCGCCTGCCTTCGCCCGTCAAAACTGAAAACGATCGGGCTCTGCTCCTAGGCAAAACCTGCCAGCCATGAATGGTGTTTCTCTCCTGAAACCTCTACCATGGCCCCAGTCACAGCCCTACTAACACTGGGGCTGTAGGGAACTTTAGTCATAGAAAAACTCCGACATACGACAGAGCGGCTCGCTGGCCTTAGCCCGAGTTCAGCCCTCCAAACTGCAAACGTCTGGGCCCTGCGCCCAGGCAAAAGGTCCCAGCTCCGAATGCCGTGTCTTTCCTGAAACCTCTACCATGGCCCCAGTCACAGCCCTACTAACCCTGGAGCTACACGCTTCTTCAGGCATCCAAAAACTCCGAGATGAGACTTAGCATCTCTGTGCCATTTTAGAGATTCAAGCTTCAAAATTGAAAACATCTGTGTAATGCTCCCAGGCCAAACCTCCCAGCCCCGAATGGGGTTTCTTTCCTGAAACCTCTACCATGGCCCCAGTCACAGTCCTACTAACCCTGGAGCTGTACGGAACTTTAGTCATAGAAAAAAGTCCGACGTGCGACCGAGCGGCTCGCTGTCCATCGCCTGCCTTCGCCCGTCAAAACTGAAAACGATCGGGCTCTGCTCCTAGGCAAAACCTGCCAGCCCCGAATGGTGTTTCTTTCCTGAAACCTCTACCATGGCCCCAGTCACAGCCCTACTAACACTGGGGCTGTAGGGAACTTTAGTCATAGAAAAACTCCGACGTACGACAGAGCGGCTCGCTGGCCTTAGCCCGAGTTCAGCCCTCAAAACTGCAAACGTCTGGACCCTGCTCCTAGGCAAAAGGTCCCAGCTCCGAATGCCGTGTCTTTCCTGAAACCTCTACCACGGCCCCATTCACAGCCCTACTAACCCTGGAGCTGCAGGCTCCTTTAGGCATCCAAAAACTGCGACATGCGACGGCGCGACTCTCTAGACATTTTCCAGATTCCAGCCTCAAAACAGCAAATGTCCGGGCCCTGCTCCCAGGCGAAACCTGTCAGCCCCGGATGCTGTTTCTTTCCTGAAACCTCTACCATGGCCCCAGTCACAGCCCTACTAACCTTCTGGCTGTAGGGAACTCTAGTTGCAGAAAACTCCGATATGCGACGCAGGGGCTCGCTGGCCTTAGCCCACCTTCAGCCGTCAAAATTGAAAACGTTCGGGCCCTGCTCCCAGGGGAAACCTGCCAGCTCCAAAAGGTGTTGCTTTCCTGAAACCTCTACCATGGCCCCAGTCACAGCGCTACTGACCCTGGAGCTGCAGGCTCCTTTAGGCATCCAAAAACTCCGAGATGAGACTTAGCATCTCTCTAGCCATTTTCGAGATTCCAGCCTCAAAACTGCAAACGGCCGGGCCCTGCGCCCAGGCGAAACCTCCCAGCCCCGAATGCTGGATCTTTCCTGAAACCTCTACCATGGCCCCAGTCACAGTCCTACTAACCCTGGAGCTACACGCTTCTTTAGGCATCCAAAAACTCCAAGATGAGACTTAGCATCTCTCTGCCATTTTAGACATTCAAGCTTCAAAATTGAAAACATCTGTGTAATGCTCCCAGGCCAAACCTCCCAGCCCCGAATGGGGTTTCTTTCCTGAAACCTCTACCATGGCCCCAGTCACAGTCCTACTAACCCTGGAGCTGTACGGAACTTTAGTCATAGAAAAAGTCCGACGTGCGACCGAGCGGCTCGCTGTCCATCGCCTGCCTTCGCCCGTCAAAACTGAAAACGATCGGGCTCTGCTCCTAGGCAAAACCTGCCAGCCATGAATGGTGTTTCTCTCCTGAAACCTCTACCATGGCCCCAGTCACAGCCCTACTAACACTGGGGCTGTAGGGAACTTTAGTCATAGAAAAACTCCGACACACGACAGAGCGGCTCACTGGCCTTAGCCCGAGTTCAGCCCTCAAAACTGCAAACGTCTGGGCCCTGCGCCCAGGCAAAAGGTCCCAGCTCCGAATGCCGTGTCTTTCCTGAAACCTCTACCATGGCCCCAGTCACAGTCCTACTAACCCTGGAGCTACACGCTTCTTTAGGCATCCAAAAACTCCGAGATGAGACTTAGCATCTCTCTGCCATTTTAGAGATTCAAGCTTCAGAACTGAAAACATCTGTGTAATGCTCCAGGCCAAACCTCCCAGCCCCGAATGGGGTTTCTTTCCTGAAACCTCTACCATGGCCCCAGTCACAGTCCTACTAACCCTGGAGCTGTACGGAACGTTAGTCATAGAAAAAGTCCGACGTGCGACCGAGCG
The DNA here is from genome assembly GCF_028858705.1 of Grus americana. Lineage (NCBI taxonomy): Eukaryota > Metazoa > Chordata > Aves > Gruiformes > Gruidae > Grus > Grus americana. The sequence continues at coordinate 28,764 of NW_026562046.1, forward strand.
GCTCGCTGTCCATCGCCTGCCTTCGCCCGTCAAAACTGAAAACGATCGGGCTCTGCTCCTAGGCAAAACCTGCCAGCCATGAATGGTGTTTCTCTCCTGAAACCTCTACCATGGCCCCAGTCACAGCCCTACTAACACTGGGGCTGTAGGGAACTTTAGTCATAGAAAAAACTCCGACGTACGACAGAGCGGCTCGCTGGCCTTAGCCCGAGTTCAGCCCTCCAAACTGCAAACGTCTGGGCCCTACTCCCAGGCAAAAGGTCCCAGCTCCGAATGCCGTGTCTTTCCTGAAACCTCTACCATGGCCCCAGTCACAGCCCTACTAACCCTGGAGCTGCAGGCTCCTTTAGGCATCCAAAAACTGCGACATGCGACGGCGCGACTCTCTAGACATTTTCAAGATTCAAGCCTCAAAACAGCAAATGTCCGGGCCCTGCTCCCAGTGGAAACCTCCCAGCCCCGAATGCTGTTTCTTTCCTGAAACCTCTACCATGGCCCCAGTCACAGCCCTACTAACCTTCTGGCTGTAGGGAACTCTAGTTGCAGAAAACTCCGATATGCGACGCAGGGGCTCGCTGGCCTTAGCCCGCCTTCAGCCGTCAAAATTGAAAACGTTCGGGCCCTGCTCCCAGGGGAAACCTGCCAGCTCCGAAAGGTGTTGCTTTCCTGAAACCTCTACCATGGCCCCAGTCACAGCGCTACTGACCCTGGAGCTGCAGGCTCCTTTAGGCATCCAAAAACTCGGAGATGAGACTTAGCATCTCTCTAGCCATTTTCGAGATTTCAGCCTCAAAACTGCAAACGGCCGGGCCCTGCGCCCAGGCGAAACCTCCCAGCCCCGAATGCTGGTTCTTTCCTGAAACCTCTACCATGGCCCCATTCACAGCCCTACTAACCCTGGAGCTACACGCTTCTTTAGGCATCCAAAAAACTCCGAGATGAGACTTAGCATCTCTCTGCCATTTTAGAGATTCAAGCTTCAAAATTGAAAACATCTGTGTAATGCTCCCAGGCAAAACCTCCCAGCCCCGAATGGGGTTTCTTTCCTGAAACCTCTACCATGGCCCCAGTCACAGTCCTACTAACCCTGGAGCTGTACGGAACTTTAGTCATAGAAAAAGTCCGACGTGCGACCGAGCGGCTCGCTGTCCATCGCCTGCCTTCGCCCGTCAAAACTGAAAACGATCGGGCTCTGCTCCTAGGCAAAACCTGCCAGCCATGAATGGTGTTTCTCTCCTGAAACCTCTACCATGGCCCCAGTCACAGCCCTACTAACACTGGGGCTGTAGGGATCTTTAGTCATAGAAAAACTCCGACGTACGACAGAGCGGCTCGCTGGCCTTAGCCCGAGTTCAGCCCTCAAAACTGCAAACGTCTGGGCCCTGCGCCCAGGCAAAAGGTCCCAGCTCCGAATGCCGTGTCTTTCCTGAAACCTCTACCACGGCCCCATTCACAGCGCTACTAACCCTGGAGCTGCAGGCTCCTTTAGGCATCCAAAAACTGCGACATGCGACGGCGCGACTCTCTAGACATTTTCGAGATTCAAGCCTCAAAACAGCAAATGTCCGGGCCCTGCTCCCAGGCAAAACCTGTCAGCCCCGGATGCTGTTTCTTTCCTGAAACCTCTACCATGGCCCCAGTCACAGCCCTACTAACCTTCTGGCTGTAGGGAACTCTAGTCGCAGAAAACTCCGATATGCGACGCAGGGGCTCGCTGGCCTTAGCCCGCCTTCAGCCGTCAAAATTGAAAACGTTCGGGCCCTGCTCCCAGGGGAAACCTGCCAGCTCCGAAAGGTGTTGCTTTCCTGAAACCTCTACCATGGCCCCAGTCACAGTCCTACTAACCCTGGAGCTGCAGGCTCCTTTAGGCATCCAAAAACTCGGAGATGAGACTTAGCATCTCTCTAGCCATTTTCGAGATTCCAGCCTCAAAACTGCAAACGGCCGGGCCCTGCGCCCAGGCGAAACCTCCCAGCCCCGAATGCTGGTTCTTTCCTGAAACCTCTACCATGGCCCCAGTCACAGCCCTACTAACCCTGGAGCTACACGCTTCTTTAGGCATCCAAAAACTCCGAGATGAGACTTAGCATCTCTCTGCCATTTTAGACATTCAAGCTTCAAAATTGAAAACATCTGTGTAATGCTCCCAGGCCAAACCTCCCAGCCCCGAATGGGGTTTCTTTCCTGAAACCTCTACCATGGCCCCAGTCACAGTCCTACTAACCCTGGAGCTGTACGGAACGTTAGTCATAGAAAAAGTCCGACGTGCGACCGAGCGGCTCGCTGTCCATCGCCTGCCTTCGCCCGTCAAAACTGAAAACGATCGGGCTCTGCTCCTAGGCAAAACCTGCCAGCCATGAATGGTGTTTCTCTCCTGAAACCTCTACCATGGCCCCAGTCACAGCCCTACTAACACTGGGGCTGTAGGGAACTTTAGTCATAGAAAAACTCCGACGTACGACAGAGCGGCTCGCTGGCCTTAGCCCGAGTTCAGCCCTCAAAACTGCAAACGACTGGCCCTGCTCCCAGGCAAAAGGTCCCAGCTCCGAATGCCGTGTCTTTCCTGAAACCTCTACCACGGCCCCAGTCACAGCCCTACTAACCCTGGAGCTGCAGGCTCCTTTAGGCATCCAAAAACTGCGACATGCGACGGCGCGACTCTCTAGACATTTTCGAGATTCAAGCCTCAAAACAGCAAATGTCCGGGCCCTGCTCCCAGGCAAAACCTGTCAGCCCCGGATGCTGTTTCTTTCCTGAAACCTCTACCATGGCCCCAGTCACAGCCCTACTAACCTTCTGGCTGTAGGGAACTCTAGTCGCAGAAAACTCCGATATGCGACGCAGGGGCTCGCTGGCCTTAGCCCCCCTTCAGCCGTCAAAATTGAAAACGTTCGGGCCCTGCTCCCAGGGGAAACCTGCCAGCTCCGAAAGGTGTTGCTTTCCTGAAACCTCTACCATGGCCCCAGTCACAGCGCTACTAACCCTGGAGCTGCAGGCTCCTTTAGGCATCCAAAAACTCCGAGATGAGACTTAGCATCTCTCTAGCCATTTTCGAGATTCAGCCTCAAAACTGCAAACGGCCGGCCCTGCGCCCAGGCGAAACCTCCCAGCCCGAATGCTGGTTCTTCCTGAAACCTCTACCATGGCCCCATTCACAGCCCTACTAACCCTGGAGCTACACGCTTCTTTAGGCATCCAAAAACTCCGAGATGAGACTTTGCATCTCTCTGCCATTTTAGACATTCAAGCTTCAAAATTGAAAACATCTGTGTAATGCTCCCAGGCCAAACCTCCCAGCCCCGAATGGGGTTTCTTTCCTGAAACCTCTACCATGGCCCCAGTCACAGTCGTACTAACCCTGGAGCTGTACGGAACGTTAGTCATAGAAAAAGTCCGACGTGCGACCGAGCGGCTCGCTGTCCATCGCCTGCCTTCGCCCGTCAAAACTGAAACCGATCGGGCTCTGCTCCTAGGCAAAACTGCCAGCCATGAATGGTGTTTCTCTCCTGAAACCTCTACCATGGCCCCAGTCACAGCCCTACTAACACTGGGGCTGTAGGGAACTTTAGTCATAGAAAAACTCCGAC